>NC_036649.1:8410642-8470592 GCF_002806865.2 Cucurbita pepo subsp. pepo | reverse complement strand
AAAAAAAAAAAAAAAAAAAAAAAAAAAAAAAAAAAACTAGAATGAGGCAGCAATTTCACTGCATATTCAAGTTGATTATTCGACTAGATTAAATTAAAGGTAAGATAAATAGGATTAAAAATGAAAATTTCCCAAAATCTACTTACCTGGAAAGTCATCCTCATCATAAAACTCAGCCCTTTAAGCGTCAGCTCTTGCAGCCATGAATTCCATGTCGTTCCTCACTTGTTTAGCCTGCTGCCTTCGCTGCTCAGCTCTCTCCCTCCATCCTTCTTCCAACAACTCCACGAACTTATCTTTTATTTCAAGCAATGGGTCACAATCAATCAACTGGCTACCCTTATATGCCTCTCGAAGCATCGCAGTCTCAATCCCACCTTTCAAAGACAAATAAAATATCCCAGAATGCCTTGTGAACACACTGGAAAATGCATTTGAAAACCGGTACTCATCACTAAATTTTCCCAATATCGGCACTGGAATCCTCTTGAACAATGAAAGTGATAGCAACTCGTGAAAAACTCCTACTGTTCTCTTCTCCATCTCCGGCGAAGCTTGGGCCAAATGGGACACGTCCTCGTACGGCGATATGTAATCTAGTTCTAACCAATCTCTAACCCATTCTCTCATTTCCTTTCTTAAGAAGAATCCAGGAGGAAGATTGTAGTTGAAATTGGGTCGAATATCAATGCCTGTCGATATGGATTCGTCCTCGGCTCTTCTCTCAATCACTGATTTCGCAAAGTTAGGGTTTCGAGAAACCAATTGAAGAAACGATTTTTCGTCTCCAGGACTACCAATTATCTGAAAATATTCAGGGTATTTCGGCACCAAATTGACCAAAAAACCCCTAAGCCGGTCGCTCGGGCGTAAGAACAGGACGGGTTCAGATTTAGGTTTGATTCTATCATAGTAAGTATCCAACAAACCCGGATTAAAACTCATAAACGTCTTGATTGACACATTGAGACGCAATCTCTGCCGTCGTTTCTCCAGATATCGAAGCGGAATCACCTGTCCAGGCTCGTTGAGAACTTCCCTCACAACCCGCGCACATAGCTTGTACCGCTTGTCGTTCTCAATGGCTTCGTCCAATCTGGAATCCTTGCGCCAAATAACCTTCAAACTCGAAACGTCTCTGATCTGTAAGACGAATTTTCGCCTCACAAAAGAAGACTGAGCAGATTTGAAGCTGCGCAGACATGAGAAGAGCGCATAGGGCGTAGAGAGCATACCGAGCAATCGTTGTTGGATCGGCTACGGCTAGCTTCCGCAACTCGCAACGGACCCTTCCAGAAATTGCGGGTTTTAAATTTATATCTTCAATTCTCCATTTATTTTTAATTTACGTTTATTCCTTNGTTGGATCGGCTACGGCTAGCTTCCGCAACTCGCAACGGACCCTTCCAGAAATTGCGGGTTTTAAATTTATATCTTCAATTCTCCATTTATTTTTAATTTACGTTTATTCCTTTTATATTTATCGGTCCACAATATATATATATATATATATATAATAAATTTTAAAATTTTGAACTTTTTATATAATAAACTCAAAAATTTAAATATTTTAAAAAACTTAAAATTAATTAATTTCTAAAAAATTTAAATATTGCAAACGAAATAATAATTGTAAGCCAATTTTAAAATTTAATGACTAAATTAAATATTATAATATATTAAATTCAAAATCGAAAGTAAAAAATTACAACATAAATAAATAAATAAATAATTGAGACAGAACACGAACGGAGAATATAATTTATGTGTCAGGAGAAAACTCTCTTTATCTCGGTGATAAAATAGATGACGGACATATATTCAATTAGTTTCTGCAAAATTTTCTATAATCTTCGCGTTAAATTTTCATTAANTTGTAAGCCAATTTTAAAATTTAATGACTAAATTAAATATTAATAATATATTAGATTCAAAATCGAAAGTAAAAAATTACCACATAAATAAATAAATAAATAATTGAGACCGAACACGAACCAGATGGAGAATATAATTTATGTGTCAGGAGAAAACTCTCTTTATCTCCGTGATAAAATAGATGACGGACATATATTCAATTAGTTTCTACAAAGTTTTCTATAATCTGCGCGTTAAATATTCATTAAAAAATGTTTGTATTTTATAATCTTATTTAAATATTCATTAAAAAATCTAATTTTTTTAATTATTAAAGAATAAATGAAATAATAATACGNATGTTTGTATTTTATAATCTTATTTAAATATTCATTAAAAAAAATCTAATTTTTTTTAATTATTAGAGAATAAATAAAATAATAATATGNTTAAATTTTCATTAAAAAAATGTTTGTATTTTATAATCTTATTTAAATATTCATTAAAAAATCTAATTTTTTTAATTATTAAAGAATAAATGAAATAATAATACGATTAAAATCTTAAATAAAATAAAAATAAAAATTTAAAAATTAGTCAAATAAAAATCAATACTTTTTAACTATAGANTTTTTTTTTTTTTTTTTTTTTTTTTTTTTTTTTTTTTTTTATGTTTTATTTTAAAATGAAAATCAATGATCTGATATGATCGCGAAACAGATCGACGATAATGCCCAATTCCTTGCCTGCTAAGTAGGCCGACTCTTTCTTAAACCCAATTCATCAATTTTCATTTCCTCTCTCTTTCGATTCTCTCGCTCTCAATCACTGGTTGATCTTCGTTAGTTTCTTCCGTTTGCTGTTTGGTTGCTGAGAAAATTGGTAACCTATATGCGTTTTTATCTGTCTTTTGAATTTCTTCATTGGGGGTTGAATTATAGCTTTCATTTGCCTCTGTTCTTGTTCTGTAGCGTTGTTTTGTGAACTCGATTGTTTGGGAAATGCGTTAGTTATCGTCTCAGTCGAATGATTATGTGAAATTTTTAACTCTTGTTCGGGGTTTTTTTTTTTTTTTTTTTTTCCTCGATACTCTCCTCTTGTTGAATTTTTTTTGGGGTTTTGTTAATTGACGAGGCAGTGTTTGGTTGTCTCCTGCAGATTAATCTTGTTGGGAAATGGATTTCGATAGCGTTTACAAGTGTCTAGTGGAACTCTTTCCGGAGGTATGACGTTGATATGATTTTGATTTGTTCCCTTGCTAGTTATTAATTGTCACCGATCATCCCAAAAGTTGTGTTATGATACAATTTTAATTCAATTGTCTTGTGACGATTGAAATTTATGAAACTCTGCTCTTATTTTGGTCATATGATGAGGTTTAAATTACATTTGGTTGCTAATATGTTCATTCTCAGGTTGATCATCGGATGCTAAGGGCTGTAGCTCTTGAAAATCCCAAGGATGTTCATGTAGCTATTAATGATGTTCTCACTGAGGTTATACCTTGTTTTCTTGGAGAATATCAATTACCCCCGCAGGATCCAAAAGAAGGTAGCCCTTCCTAATTGTAATGTTCGGCTATAACATTTTCGATTTCTTGGTAAAGCTGATAATCTTGTCTTGTGTTCAAACTTTTAAGTGTGTGTTTGNGCCCTTCCTAATTGTAATGTTCGGCTATAACATTTTCGATTTGTTGGTAAAGCTGATAATCTTGTCTTGTGTTCAAACTTTTAAGTGTGTGTTTGGTTTATCATTGGAAAAAGAAGAGAGTTTTAAGGGAGCACTTGTTTTATATACACTTTTGAATGAAAATTAGTGAAATGCTTCCTCTAAGGGCTTTTTATTAGTTTTTAGAATTTCTCAAACCACTTTTGATTATTGGAAATTCTTAAAGGTGTTTTTAAATGGCCTAGGAAACTTCTTAGCACTCCTTGAAATTTTATTCAAACACTACCAATTTTAAGAAAGAACACGTCAGAAGATGTGTCGAACACCCTATTAATATCATGTGTTATTTTTTGTTGGTTATGTGGAACGTGCAGTTGAGAACAAAATGCAAATGGATTCTTCGACATGGGTGAAGAGGGAAATGGATTCTTTGAAATCAGGTACAATTGGTGATGAAGCATCTGATGTCACTTCCCAAGGGAGTGGTGTGGCACATCTAGATTTCGCATTGAATCAATCTGTCTCTGAAACTAGTTATGTTGCTAGTGATGACNTCTGATGTCACTTCCCAAGGGAGTGGTGTGGCACATCTAGATGTCGCATTGAATCAATCTGTCTCTGAAGCTAGTTATGTTGCTAGTGATGGCTTTAAGCAATCATGTGAGAATACTGAAACTGCAAGCCTCGAAGCACTAGCCAGTGTACAAGAAGACCGCAGTGATGTAGAATTGAATCAAGTAGCACCTGGAAAATTAAATGGTTTGATTCATGAAGATAGTGAATACAATGATCACGAACAAAGTCTTCAAATCACCAAAATCTTGAACCTGGTCACTGAGGATATCGAACAGAATAAGACACCGTTTGTTNCTTCAAATCACCAAAATCTTGAACCTGGTCACTGAGGATATCAAACAGAATAAGACACCGTTTGATGGGGTTAATCATTCTCATAACATTCATGATTTGGACGGCTGGCACGTACATGAATCATACCATGATGATCGACCGTTTGCNTCTCATAACATTCATGATTTGGACGGCTGGCACGTACATGAAACATACCGTGATGATCGACCGTTTTCTGCAGATGAGAATTGTGATAGTCAGACTGCCAACCCATCTTTTGGAAATCATTCTCCTGTTCAGTCTGTAATCCATCTTCACTCTGAATCTGACTATCAGAAATCAAATGCAAATGGCACTTCAAATCCTAGTCCCAAGCAAGAGTGTTCTACCGGTGAGATGATTGTGATTGAAGATGGGTTGGTGGGGCATACCATAGTCACACAGTCAGGCCAACCATGTAGTATCGAACTTCTTGAAAAGAACATTGAGGATGCTAAAAGTAACAAGGTACTTGTTAACTTGGTGTTATTAAATCTCAGATTGAAAGTTCTAAATATGGTAATGCTCAATGTTTTGGATTATTTGCACTACAGAGCTTCACCATTCTTTAGTTTTCTTGGTTCAGTTCATTTAGTTGGTTTAAATGAAACCAATNATGCTCAATGTTTTGGATTATTTGCACTACAGAGCTTCACCAGTCCTTTAGTTTTCTTGGTTCAGTTCATTTAGTTGGTTTAAATGAAACCAATTTATTTTGGTGTGTCATTTTCATTTTGGATCTTTTGTAACCATCTGTCGAGGAGAATTTGCTATTTGAAATTGTGTGCTCAAAGGAACATATTTGCCATGCCTTTGCCAAGATGAAGTTGTACCATGCTGCAGTGTTGTTTGTTGTTTCATATTGCAAAAAACTTATAGTAATCTTTGAGACATGACGGTATCTGTTAGTTAGTTACTCTGTCCAATTGCTTTTTCTGTTTATCTTGTATGATGTTTTCTGACTAGCCTTTGGAGAATAGGGGAAGTTAGATCTAACAAGAAACTAAGAAGTTATGTGGTGCCATGTTTATGTCCTAGATTTTCCGAAAAAGGCATGCAGCTTGTCGTGTCATGTCGATATCCATGCTTCCGAGTACCTTTGCAAATATGAAGTATCACTATGTTATTTATTTATCTCTCCATGTCGTAAGACTTGGATCCTATATGATGCATAGGATTGATGATATCAACATATTGTTGCGTTCTAAACAATTAACCTTTCTGCAGATAACGTTATTTTCAGCGATGCAATCAGTTATCGATAAGATGAAGGCATTGGAACATGTGGAGAAATATGTTGAAAAAGTCAAAGAAGACTCTGCCAATGGAGAGTTAGAAATTCTGGCCAAAGTGGAGGAAATGAAGCAGATTGTAGCCCGTACTAAGGAAGCAAATGATATGGTGGGAGATTTTCTCGTTTAGATCCTATAGGGTCTGTAAGGATTATGCTTGTATTTTTAATTAATGAGTGAAATTTCTTCTTCTACAGCATGCTGGAGAAGNGAAGCAAATGATATGGTGGGAGATTTTCTCGTTTAGATCCTATAGGGTCTGTAAGGATTATGCTTGTATTTTTAATTAATGAGTGAAATTTCTTCTTCTACAGCATGCTGGAGAAGTTTATGGAGAAAAGGCGATTTTAGCAACGGAAACGAGGGAACTACAATCTCGTCTGCTCAGCTTGTCTGAGGAAAGAGACAAATCTCTTTCAATTCTTGATGAGGTTTTTAAAACATATTTTCTGGTTTTTCAAAATCTCGCTCTTTTTTTGACCCTTCATGCATGCCTTATAGCTATAACCCGTGTCTTTTTGTCTCCCTCATTTTTTTTTCTTCACTAACTTGCATCTTTCTGTAGTTATTTTCTTTTAATTCTCTCTCACATATTATCAATATAAATATAATGATAAAGTTTGAAAAGGTATACTTATAAAATAAAAAGAATACATTATCATATTATTGTTAATAAAACATATTATGTTTAGTATTTTTTTTTAAGGAACAGAAAAGTAAGATGACTCAAGTTTGAGTTATTTTTAGCCATGAGAGTCATCATCTGTGAAAGATTGGTAGTTGAAGAATAACTGACAGAAGTTCTTTATCATCCAGATGCATGCCACAATTGGAGCAAGAATGACTGCAGTAGAGGCTGTGCTGAAAGTAATACAGGAAGAAAACCTCGCTAAGGAAGAATGTGCTCGAAAGGCTCTTGCCGAGCAAGAGGCCCTCATGGAGAAGGTACTCGAGGAATCAAGGATACTAGAACGGGAAGCAAAGGAGAATGCCAAGGTAACTAACCATAGTTGTAGGGGGCGGAGCCAAAAAATCCTCATTTCTGAATATTTAAGGGGGTAAACTAGAGAATAATTAAGACGAACCGAGGGGGGGCAGCTT
Source organism: Cucurbita pepo subsp. pepo (assembly GCF_002806865.2). Classification (NCBI taxonomy): domain Eukaryota; kingdom Viridiplantae; phylum Streptophyta; class Magnoliopsida; order Cucurbitales; family Cucurbitaceae; genus Cucurbita; species Cucurbita pepo. The sequence continues at coordinate 8,463,789 of NC_036649.1, read as the reverse complement.
CTTTGCACCGCTGTGAATGATGTGCACTGTTCAGGGGAAAGTTGATTATTGACTACTGATTTTAATAATTTTTTTTCTAATGCAGTTGCGGGAGTTTCTAATCCATCATGGGCAATTAGTTGATATATTACAGTAAGTTTTCTCTTCTATAAACTTAACGATGTTAGAGATTAACGTTGTCCCTGTGCATTGTTGTTCATCACATGAAAAACAAACAAGCCTGCACCTTATGATAAGCATCTGCATAACGAATTTAAACTCGTGTCTTTAATCATTACTGCATTATAAAATCTGCTGGATATCTAATTTTCTTTTATGGTTGCCTCTGTGGTTTACTAATTTGTGGGAATACGTTTCTTGGGTATCACATGCCTAACGCCATTTGTCCCCATGAGGCAGAGCTACCGCCTATATTAGGGTGGCGATTTTCCAATTTTCAGAACTATTATTTGCATCCTTATCTGTATAATATTTATACCTACATTTTGTCCTCAAAATTACCGGTACTGCTTTACGATTTCGCAACTTCTATCTCGGTATGAGAAAACAAAACACTACATGGTATGCTTGCAGGGGAGAAATTTCAGTTATTGTTCAAGACGTGAGGCATCTGAAGGAGAAGTTCGACTTGGATGTACCATTAAGCAAATCTCTTTCCTCTAGTCAAACAAGCTGCATTCTAGCTTCATCAGGTTCATCTCTAAAAAGCGCAGCAAGCGATTTGACACGTTTTTGCTCACCCTTAACAGACACAGCATCTCATCTGGATGCTGAGAAAGGTTCGTCCTCAAATCTCGATAAGGAAGGAAGCCGAGCATCCTCGTTCATTAGCTCCAAATCTAGCATGTCATCAAACAATCTTAAAGAAGAAAGATCAGAAAGAAACCATTTGAAAGCATGCTCAGATGATGGGTGGGATGTATTTGACAAAGATGCTGAGTTTGCTGATGCTCCACATTTGGTGGATGCAAAAGAGCGAAGTTTGAGGGAGTTTTGAAGAGTCCAGAAGTGAAGATATGTTAGGTTAGCCACTTGCTTTTAAGTTTTATATTCTTTTTCTGCTTCAGTTTTAAGTAGAATTTTGGTACTTAGAAGGCAAAATAAATTAAGTCTCAAGTCTTTAGATATATTGTTTATATTAGTTTTGGTACAGTCTACAAAGCAATGGATTGGATATTCGCTGCTCTTTGGATCATAAATTTAGTGATTATAGAACCAGTTTGGATTGTGTTTCTGTACTGACATTTTGGTTATTCAATTTCAACTTGGATTCCCCATTTTGATATGAAACTTCACATTCCTTTTGGTTATACGACTCTTTAGGTATACACTCGAGACCAGATCACTCATACTTGATAAAAACCCTAAGGTAGGTTTAAGGAGTGCCCGACTTTGATGATCAAAATCTCGAGTTTGGTGAACTAGTTCTTATTTGAGGTTTAAATCAGTTTTAGGACTACGTCAACCTAACTTACTCGATTCTAGGCGAACTAGTTCTTATTCGATGTTCAAATTAGTTTACTAAGACTACGCCAACCTAACTTACTCGATTCTGGCTTCTATCAATATCGTGAATTGTAAATATCAGTGGATGTCATGGTTCTTTGAAGCTCGAGAATGGTGAAGAAATCCTCAAATATTCATTCATTTAAAAGTAATAAAACAAACTTAACATAAAAAGTCAACAAAAGTAAATAAAATTAAATTAGAAAAAGGAGGAAAAAATTTTGATTGAAAAATGGCCAAAACTGAGTACCCCACATATGGCCAACCAAATCTTTTGAGATACAAATTCAGTATACATATTTCCTATTTTTTTCCCTTAAATTTCTTTTGCAAATTATCTATTTTCAAAATTTAATATTCAAAATCTATTTTCATAATATGACCGGTAGTCCGATAAAGTCGAACCAAAAGTTGTTATACTCGAGTGAGTCGTAATCTAATAAAGTGAGACTAAAAGTCGTCAAATAGGAATAGAAGTCACCTTGTGTGTCATAGTTAAATTAACCGAGACAGAGCCACCTGATCTAAGTATATCATAACCTAACCAAGTAAAGAGTATCAAACACAAATAGATAATGAATTATGACCTCTCTCGGACTAAAAGTTACTAAATAAAACTAGAAATCACTTAGTCTTGAAATCATAAAATAGGCATCCGGTCTCATAAAATCATACTAGAAGTTCATCATGTCAAGACTACTCATCGCATTTGGTTGCAACATCAACATATCTTACATAAGATTTGAGTGAACTAAACTATGATTGTTAATAACTTAAGGGGATTTCCGATGCTAACGAAGATCGCACAACTTTTTTCGATGTGAACATTTTTTATATCGACAAAACACTTTTCCAACAATGTTTTATCAACGAAATCTTTTCATTATGATAACTTTTTTCGATCTTTTTTAGAGTAAAAAAATCGAGATTCTAATAGTACATTCGAGAATAGAAAAAAAATCGAGATTCACCACGATTCCATATATGTACAAAAGAGAAACGAAAACGAAAATATACAATGTCGAACAACTCGTAGGAGGTAAGAAGGGCCCTTACTACTCCGTCCCGCACAGTACATTACTATCAACGAGAAATTCTTATTTCTTACACGAACGAATCCTAGCTAATAGCCACGTTTCTCGAACTCGACCATCAGCTGATTTGACAAGATGAAGAAATGGAAAGATTTGGTTAATCACTCCAAGAAAGAAGAATAATTGCACATTTCCATATGATATAAAGCCTTCCTTTGTGTTGTTTCAGGTGCTTTGAGAGTTGGCCCAATGAACACCTCTTTGACTGTTTTTGCTCTTTCTTTGCTGCTGCCATTGGCAATGGAAGATGATCACACCAAGACCCTATCTCTTCTATGCAATAATGCCTTTAAGTTGCTTAGTTTGAGCTATAAGGGCTCAAATATATACTCGTTTGATACCCAAATTGGATATCGACATCCCTCACAACATTATCCATTGAAATATCGACTTTTTGATCACGTAAGAGTCACAAATTTTCGATATTTTGATACGAACAAGTGAAGTCTAAACCACATAAAATATAAAAGTTAGTGTTAACAATGAAGAAAAATCAATTTGAATGGTTGGCTTGGTAGCTCTCGTGACGTACCTTTCGCACTTGTTTGGTGTCAAAATTCTTGTGGATCGTGTTATCTCCGTCCCTTATTTAACATTTTGAGTATCTATTTAAGATACCACTGAGTCAATGACTTTGAAGTATAACTTTCGAAGACTATAAGATAAAAATGGTTTCGACGGCCAGAATCCTCTCGTTCAAGCAAAAAAACTGGCTATTTCTCACAATTTACTTCCGTAACTTTTTACGTCGATGGAACTTTATCGCTCAAGCACCTAGAATGTTGTCATCAAGGAACCGCCGCCCCTTCCCCAGCACAAAGTACATCTTGCGCCTTATGAGCTGATATAACTATTCAAGAAGACACTCGAAACTTTTTGGTTCATCGATCGCCGAGCTTGTAATCCTCTTTTTAGGGTTGGCTCAGTTCGAGAGAAATAGCTTAGTAGTCACATTAGCTGATGCGATGATTTTAACTGACCAATATTTACTATATAATTTGTTAAACTATTTAATTTTAGTTAGTATTTAATTTTTTCTATATTCATCAATATCCTTCACTAAAAGAAATAATAATAAAATTCTTCTAATGAAAAATTATACCAATTTTTTTTTAGTTAATGTGTTTTTTATTATAAATTATTAAAAATTTCCCTTTAATTCATAAATGATTAACTTTACTTAATATTATTAATTAATACAAATTAAACTATTAAAATAACATCTATTTTTATTAAATACCGTAATATTATAGTTTTTAATTAGTAAATATTTTAAATAATACATAAACATGTTAAAATAAGTTAATAAATTGATTGTTGTTATCTTAATTAAAAAATAATAATGTGTATTCTAGTAATTATAATATATTATTTATTTCATCAATTAATTTTTATTATAAATTATTATATTATATAACATTTAAAAATCTCTTTTCACACACAATATGTTATTGAAAAATGGGCCAAACTTATGTGCTACTAAAATATCTTTTCTAAAAGATATATCATCAAATCAATATATATATATATATATATATATATATTATAAGAATGCCACATAAAATAATAATAATAATAAAATAAATAGATAAATAAATAATTAAATAAATAGATAAATAAATAAATAAATAACATTGTTGTCTAGTGGTGTTGGAAGAGATTTTAAAATGAACACTTAATGTATGGTGGATGTGAGAATGTTGGAAGTTCAATGGATAACAAGGCAGACAAAGTTGTCTCCTTGACAAACCTCACTTGAGAGTGACTCTTCATTTACCATTGTCATCTCTAATGGATGCTTCTAATAATGTGCCTTAGTAGTCTTCCCATTCATCCCTTGGTCCGACATGTCGGCCATTTATTGCATCGATCGAGCTAAGAACGTTCGTGGGTTGAGTGAGATTTAGTTTTTTGATATTTGGATCCATAACTTCGATAATCCTGATTTGATTTTATTGGATTTCGGATCATATTCGGGATCGTTCGTAGTTGTTTCTGTAGAATTGCATCATAGCTTTCTCAAGTGGTTGTCTCTTTTTTAGATTAATTTTGTGCATGCATGGCTAATATACGTTGTGAGCTTGTATCTTCCTAACATTATGGTGAACAATATTGTGAATGACCTTATCACTCTTTTCTTTAGTCGTATGGTTAGTTGTACGATAAGTTATCTGTCATATCACACTCCGTCTTCATTATACTAATAAAGGGGATCGAAAGCTTTCAAGTCAAGTGAGAAAGTCATGACCTCTATTGACTGTCTTGCTTTAGATATTTGGTTCTCGTGTTTTATAATGGTCATCTTAAGGCATATCTCGTCTAACTTCTATACGATGAGTCTATTTCAGTAGAGGTTGATAAAACTCATATAGGGGCCCTAGTATGTTGAAGCAAGATTATTTGGCGTTGTGGGTTGAAATGAGTTCTTTGTGTAACAGTTCAAGATAGGCAATGCACCGACAATGAGTAGATAATGTGTTACATGAAGAATAAAGGTAACCTAAATTAAAGTAACTGTTCGTACATTTATTTCACATATGGAAATGTATAAATTACTTCGAAAACAATCTACGCCCCCTCTTCGATATTCGTCATAAACAACTTTGCATAATCAAACTAGCAAAACAACGTTTATGAAGATAACTTAGCCATCCATAATGCACTTCCTAATACAAATCAAACAAATAGACATAGCCAAATAACAGCCTCCAAAAATACTACACAACACAAAGAATAGCCACTACTTACATTCCCTCGAAATTCAAGAAGAAACACGCACACGCACACGCGCACGCGCACGCACACGCACACGCACACAGACAGACCCCTCGGACTATTACTGCTAATACAATAATTACAGCCAAGGGAGAATACACCTTTACCATTTGGTTATATTCTATTAGTGTCTTCAATTACTTTAACTCATGTGGACTTAACATTAAGCATGAGGTCTAGAGGTAAGTCAAGCAACTCCCAATGCTTTTTTGATGTCACTCTGAGGTCTAGAGGTAAGTCAAGCAACTCCCAATGCTTTTTTGATGTCACTCTGAGACAGTAATTGGAAAAAAACAATGCTACGATCACCAACAAAGCAGTTTCATTATCAAGGAAATGAGTTTCATGGGGCTGCTTAGGACAACGTACCTCAATAGACAATGGAGTGGTGGACGGGCCATAGCGGTTGATGACAACCCCTTCCTTATCTACCAAGAACTTGGTGAAATTCCACTTTATCCGGGTGCCTAAGAACCCATTGCTAGTTGCTTTGAGGAACTTGTAGACTGGCGCCGTGTCTGGCCCGTTCACACGTATCTGCGTGACCCAAAAAAAAAAAATGATTAAACTGTAAAAAAATTGATGAAACATAACTAAGAAGCCACAAAATGTCACTAATGTGAAAGTAATACAAATAGTAAGCATTTTAAATTATATAAGAAGTTTTAGAATGTTAATTGATTAATTTAAATTTTTTTTGTTTCGTAGAATTTTTCATCGATATCAACATTTTATTGATATTTTCATCGACATTTTCATAAAATTGGGACCTCAACATTTCCGTCGATTTCAACATTTCAAAGCTCGAGTGAGAGAACAAACTAGAAGAAAAAGAGAACAAATTTGATAACAGAAAATTGTTTGGCAAACGTGATCCTACTCCTGAGTTCTATCTATTGTTGTAGTTTAAATCATAGGAACTTCAAGAAGCTGCTCAAATAACAATGCATCAAATTCAGCAAATGGTGAAACTTTTATCATAATGTATCCAAAATCTTCATAGAAAACATAAGGACAAAAAATTCGCAGTTCAGATATTTGAATATAACTGAGTTAATGGCACATAATCAGAATATGATTCTTAACCTTCAGTGAAAGCCAAAAACAAGGTTCATTAGAAACGCATCATTACCTTTTGGAAGATTGGATATTCTGCTTTGTACCTTGTACAAGCAAATTCTTGAGCCGTCTCACTTGTTCCGGGCTCTTGCTTCAGAAACTGATTGCATGGAAATGCCAGTATTTCAAAGTCTGAGGACAGTAAATCTCTAGTGTAAGAACCAAATAAAAGAAACAACTAATTACCAAAGAAGATAAAGAATGCTTCAATACCATTACCTAGCTCGCAAAGAAAAGGCATTAAGGATCAGCCATGAAAAACATCAGGGATATATACATATATCATATAACTTGTGATCTTCTTTTTATTCTTACAATTCAATAACAGAGTGAAGAAGTCAAAACCACTTTCCTTTTACAATTAGATGTGTTTACAGAGCAGTTTATATTATATATATATTCTCCATGAGTGTCTGGCCAGCTTGAAGGCAGCTCGTCGACTATTCTCATGGGACAACCATCTAAAGCTAATATATTTAGTTGCCAAAGAAACTCGTAAAATATTAAATTCTAAGTAGGTGTCCATGGCTTCGACTCATTCTCTAGCCCTTTGGTAGTTCAAGGTGTTCTAATTTTGAATCTTCCACAGTGCAACAGGGCAGAATGGAAAAACAAATACCAACCCACACAGAACACCTTTTTGAAAAACTACAGAGAAAAACAGGGAATGGACTTTGTAGAAAGCTTTTGTCTCCAAAAATGAAAAAAATATCTTCCTCGTTTCCTTCTCTCCCATCTAGCAAAATTATTCTTTCACAGTTCCTTTCATTGAGCAGACCATTCGTGAGAAAGCTTAACTGCACATGAAGTTGTTGTTTCTTGCGAGAGGAGTGTCTGTGGAATAAGGCCTGTCTTTTCTCAGGACAGGGCTCAGACACGCACTACAACTATAGGGCCCCGGTAGATTCCTTGTTTTAAGATTTATAACTTCTCTCTTTGATTTCTTCTAAATGGTTAGTGTGGTTCACAAAATCCTTGCTCATCATACTTTGATATTTTTCTTCTTTTTCTAATGCATTAAAATACGAACGTTTTTTATTCCACTAACAACGAAAGCACTTTTTCACTCTTTCATATACTAGGGGATTTCACTTTGAAAAGAAAATGTTCCATACTAATGAATTCAGTTCCATAACCATAGGTTCCAATGTACGAGATCTTGTAGCACCTAAAGAATGAGGCCCAGTACTATGCAGAAGAAATCAATTATGGACACTAATTATATATGCAATTTAATTGAATTCAGTTTATCAAGCAACAGGAAAAGCTATGAACTGTTGATGATAAACGGGCTCACAGTTGATTAAATAATAAATGAATAACTCAAAAAGGGGGAAACGAAACCTTCATCCTTGTATCGGTTGTACAGTTCAGTCAACTGCTTGTAATTCAAATCTGTAAACCCACTGTTCAGATGCGAAAACAGACACAGGAAGTCCAATACTCAGTAATTAAGCCAAACATGGGAGACCCACATAGAAAGAATCCACAAAAGAAGGCGACAAACAAACCATTTAGACGCAACGTTAACCACAAGAAGGATCTTCCCCTTATAGTCATTGAGGTTTACGTCCTTGCCTTTGAAATCCTGCGCTCCACCAGCACGATCTCATTAAGAAAAAAGATGCTCTAAAAGAATGGAGGTCCCTCTGAGGAAAGAGACGAAGCACAGATCGAGACAGAAAAAGGCAAAAAAGAGAGATATGGAGTAGTGGGGGGCTGGGGAAAGGAGATTAAAACCTTGACTGTGAATTCATGGATGGATTTCTCTGCCACTGAGTGAGATGCCCCCATCTTTTTGCTCCTCTTCGGCGATCGCGATCAATGAATTTGAAAAGGAAGAAGAGAAAAGATCAAGGAAAGGACTTCGATCGCTCAATAAGGATTTCGTTTCGAATCGATCCGTTAATGGGTCCCAATGAATTCCCAACTGGTTTGTGACCTAATTGCTTATTTTGCTTAATGGGTAGCTGAATTGAGTAACCGTTTGATACAATGTAAGCTAAAACCCAAATTTTATTTTTAAGGTAAGGAATGAACATTCAAACATTCACTATTGACTTTGAGATGAAATAAAAATGAAAATTATGGTAATCTTTTTCTAATTTATTATTAGATAATCATTTATTTATTCTTTCATGCACTCTCAAATTTGATAGCAATTCATCGTTTTAAGTTCGATAGTGCGACAATTTTTTTCGTTTTTCTCTTCCCGTCGCTCACCTCAACCCCCTTTACGTCATTCGTTTCAGATCAAGGGAGAAGTATTGGGCGAGTAGGCTTCTCTTCTTATTCCACATCAACGATAGCACTTTTTCAATCTATCATATACTACGAGATTTCACTCGAAAAAAAAATGTTCCATACTAATAGATTTGATTCCATAACCACAGATTCCAATGAACAAGACCTTGTAGCACTTACGAATGAGGCCCGATCGATAATACTGAATAAATCAATTATAGACACTAATATAATTAGGTATGCTCTTCATAGACAAACTAGGAATGTGCAATCCCAAGTAAGATCGATTCAGGATCACGGGATCAAAATCTTACTAAACACAATACTCAAAATCTAAAACTAGAATATTGCTACGATCATACGTTCTTCTTTCATTCAACATTCGACACATCTTACCCTACTTTTTCTTCCCTTCTCAAATGCTTTTATAACAAACAATGCTGAGACAGACAGCCTCCCTTAACCCATTCAAGAGAGGAAGATCTATATATAAATGAATGTACAAAAGTTGCAAACATTAATGTTGAACAAGAAGTAGCTGCTAACATAATAATACCTTACATTATGCTGTGAGGCATGAAAAAAACAATCAAATGGGTAAGGATAAGAGGAGAAGACCGGGTTGTCGTAGAGAACCATCGATACGAGTTCGTTTTTAATGGATGATAGCTACTAAGGCATGAGGAGGTAAGGAGGTAAGAATTGTTTTAAACAACTGGGCTTGTATATTGATAAACTACCCAGTGAAGGGGTTTCCAAGTGATAGATTATGCTAAAAAAATTGGGGATTCAGAGGTTCTAAATTAAAAGAGAATTGGAAAAAAACTGCATAAACAGCCTACGTAATTACAGTTCTCAACCATCTCTACAGCGGTTCCAGCCTACCTGCCCAGCATCTGCATGAGAGGAGAGGATGATATATTACCTATGTACATCATCGGCACACGTGGATTCCGTCGTTGTTTGCACCTTCTAAGAACCGTGCCAACATCTCGTGGAGTAAGCTAAAAAATCGTTTCTACCTGCAACCCCCAACGGTTTACGCAGTTAGCGCAAAACTTTGATATCAATAATAACAATGATGATGATGAGGACGACGATACTTGTGAACTTTATAACGATTTGTTACCATTTCTAGTAATTAGATCGTGTTTCTTCATCTTGGTCGCCAAAAGCTAGGACCTGAAATACAGAGAATAAATGAACAAACTGTCCAATCCAAGCAGTGAACACTGATAAAAGAGTACATTCATTTTATAAAACTCTTAGACTCCCGAATTTGAAGTGTCCTACTTTCACGCAATTCACAAGGTTCAACAAGCAATCGATATTTCACGATCAAGGGTGTAGTACTATTTGTAGTAGCGGTCCTTATATATTGTACTAACAATCGAAAAGATGGTCGAAAGAAAAAAAAAAATCTCTATATGACAGAGTTTAATTTCTTTGAGAGCTGTTTCCGGGATCCGATAGAAAGTACTTGGGTTCTCCCAATAACTAAAAAATGTATCATGTCTGAATCTAACCGGGTTTGCCGGAATCTAACTGGGGTTTGCGGTGGTGGCTTAATGTTTTTTTTACACTAGAAGTGACATAATTGATGTCAAATGGAATCATAACTATATTCTAAGATTTATATATGGATGAAAAGAATGGCTATAAAATAAGTCGGTCACCTCTATTTGAAACACGCACGGGGCCATCATAAGGTTGTCTATAAGGCATTGAGCTTCTACTGTTTATATCTCGAGAGGGAAATCTCCACCTCTGGCTATGTAATCTTGTTGGTTCACATGGAGTTCCACCGCAAGAAACAGGACCATAGGATGTTCTACCTCTATCATGATAGCGAGAACCTATGTCAAAGAAAGAGACAGGGTATCTATTAAAAGAGGTAAATGGATACCATGAAAACAAAATCCAAATATTTCTCATATTGATCTGGTCATATATGCTACAAATTTTACCGTAGAACGGTCGTGGAACCCTCCAGTTCTCATGTGGTTCGTAGGAGTAATGTCTCATTCTTTCGTGGTCATTGTAGAAGTACTCGCCATCGGTATCTTCTGCATAGCGGAACCTACTTGAATAAGAAGCAGGAGGGTCCTCCCATCGAGGCTTCATGCGGTGATCTCCGTGGACATAGGTAAACTGATCTTGTGGTGGCGGATGGGGTGGTCTTAAGGGGTAACCACTGTTGTGCAATGCAGTAGAATCATCATGCTGGCCATTATTCAATACTCTAGCCGGGATGTTGCTGAAAGAACGAGAAGTAGATTCAGGCATCTGCATCTGAAGATCTCTGCGTTCTGAAGCAGGGTATTGTACTGCATCACTTGTTCTTTGAGTAATCCCAGCATTAGATGAAGCAGGGTAATGTACTGCATCACTTGTTCTTTGACTAGTCCCCGATGCGTTTGATGAAGTGGGGTAATGTACTGCATCACTTGTTCTTTGAGTAGTCCCAGATGTATTTGATGATTGTCCCACCAGTTGCATCGAATTATCTTGAACATTCTGCATTATATCATAACCATTAGGGGAAAGAATTAGAAAATTATATGTAGAATGAAAAGAACAATAAATTAAGCAAAAGAACAGGTGGTAACATTTGTGTCCATATAGGAGCGCTCCAACTCGAAATCACTGGCACATGTATCACTCCTGGAGAATGAGGGAGGCAAAGGCGGAGGCTGGGGAGGAGGGGACGATGGAAGAGGTGGGCATGATGGTGGCACATCTTGAGGGAGTGGAGGAGGCATACGTGGAGGAAAATGCTGCACGAACTTATTATGCACAGCCTCGATGGCATTTACAACTATGGAGTTAGAGGAACTCATTTCAACTTCACAAGGGGGAGCAACATCTTCCATTTCGAGCTCACCATCAACATCTTCCAGGATATGCCTATGTTTCTCCATAACACGAACAGTCTCAGGTTCATCACAAGCTTGAGATGTATGCTCGGGAGTAACTGCCTCAAAACTTCCATCATCAGAATCACTTCCCCCGTCTTCGTCCTTAAGCATTTGGGGCATGCAGAAACCAGGAATTTGAAAACTCGAATTGCTGCGATAGTGTAAAAATAATAAATGGATACGTTCTAGCAGTTAAAGGTTATTTAATAAAATACTTTTTTAAGGGAAAGTTGACAATATGATCAAACCTTCCATATTCATCAACAAGCATGCCTTCCATTTCCCTGAGAGGATCATCTAATGACCTTTCTGTTCTCGATGAACGCCGAGAGTAGGCACCAACGGATGATTTGCCACTTAGTGACTCCAGTTCTCGCATATGATGACGAATTATTGATTCTGGAAGGACCCCTCTCTGTGACCATAGCCTTAAAACCTGTAGCAGACAATGAAGGGTGAGTAAACCAAAACATGGATATCGAAAGAAGAGATCGAACGAATATCATTCCAAGTACTTGGAATTATCAAGACCTTAATGCACTGTTTACGATTCTCCTGCGCATTGCTTCCAGGAGGAGCAACAGCAGCCAGGAGCCGTGAGAGAACCAACTGGATGGCTGGTGGGTAAATATCAGCAACATTGCCTAGAGCATTAAGAAACATCTTTCATATAAAGTTAAGAAGAAAAAAAATCTTCATTAAATCATAACATTATAACACACCCAGTAGAGAATTAAGGTCAAATGACTTGCCTTTTAGATTCTGAGAGCTCTGCGTGATTGAATCAATAAGAAAGAACAAGTCCAACTTTTTATGCAAGCTTGATTCCGTGTCCAAAGTCCGAGTGAGAACTTCAACCACCTAGAGAGAATTTTGATTCAAACTAATGAAAAAGAAGTCACAGATAATAGCTAAAAGTTGAGAAAAGACATGATTCAAAAATGCCCAATAGTGCAGCATCTGACGTTTCCGAACATAGTTCAACCTACCCACGGACGAAAGAGCAAAAGATGCAGTCTTATTTCATAACATTTCAATAGCAAACAACGATCTTGGTTGGAACGATTTGAATCGGCTTGTCAAGAATAGTACAATTGAGGATATAAAAATATATTTTCAATTCTTCATACCATATAATTAATTGTACTTGGAAACATCAATGTGTCTACAATATTGGTCCTTGAATAATCAATCAAAACTTGTTTGGCCATTGTTTTCAGAAAATTTTTCCAGTTGTTTCAAACAAAAGTTCAATTGAAACATATCTGGAAAACAATTCCAGTTGTGTCAGTGTCCCTTAAAATCCAGGAGATATGAAATGAATGTAGTTAACACTGGAAAGGAAAACAACTAGAAAGTGAAGCAACAAGAATCCAGAAAAGAAATTATATTACCTTAGAGCCGACACCAAGCTTTGCACATTCAATAGCTACACGTGTCGCTCGACCAATGCTATCTTTTGTCCTGGTCAAGTTCCCAAGCATGGCTTCGAAGGATGAAAGAGCAGCATGCGCTTCCACATCCTTGCCCATAGGTTTTAACTTTAGAGTCACTGCAGATTCAAATTTAACTTCCTCCAGAACACCCACACTTTTCTTGGGACTAAAACTGATACTTTTGTTTAGAAAACCATGCCTATCTGAAATAGAGATAGGATCAACTAAATCCATTGTAAGAGAATTGTCCGTGCATGAAACAGACAGACTGGACTGTACTTCGGATACATCCTTTTGGACAACGTGATCACCAGCAAAGGGAGATGGTTGATCGTTCACCGAATCTCTACCGTTTACCTCTTTCACATCATGCCTAGGACAGAAGAATAAAACAAGTATTTAGAAAAGGCAGGGCAGAAAAATTATCCAATATAATTTTTTAAAAAAAACTAATGAACACTAAGTTGTTTGACCAAACACAATCCCTAAAAAAATCGAGTTTTACTATTTGACTTTCCTCCACATCGAGCATCCAAAAATTATGAATCTGAGATTTGTAACAGAATCAGCATTCTCTATGTCTGACATATGACTAACTAGAAAGCCATTAAGAACGGTTAAGAAAAGGTTGCAATGAACAAGCATGCTGGAATTAATTATAGGATCGTGAAGAGTTTTTTAGATAAACACAACAGATGAATATCGACAATCCTGTCAATATACAGATATTCAACAACAGATGATTGATATATGATGAAGAAAATGAGTGTCAGGAATGGACATGGGAGAAGCATAAAATGCCATTGTCTTTGAAGCAGAGTCGGTGATGAGGAAGAAATATGAAAAGTTGAACCAATTCATGGGAATTGCAAGGAGGCATATATTGAGAATTTCAAGTTTAATTCTATTAAAATTCCTGCAAAACAAAGTGATACAAAACATAAAATTGCTTACATGGTGGTCTCTTCACAATTTTCAGCAGGTGCAGGCTTCGGGGACGTAGCAACCGTGTTGTCATCTGCACCACACTTCATGTCATCAGATCCATTATGATGTGAAAGCCTAGCAATATCACTGGGACCAGCAACAAGTCCACGAACCATGTTCTCCGAAGATTCCAAATGCTCATCAGGATTTTCAGATAAAACAATATGTGGACATGCAATAACAGTGTTTCCTTCGTTCTCCAGAGGAAGTAACTGAACCATTTCGCCACAGTTAGATCTGACATCGGCCAGTTTTCTAGAAGGAGACTCCTTTTTCACACTATTAACATGAACTACTGTTCTATCTGAATGACAGCCTGGTTGTGGATCTCGATGGTCTGCAATATCAATATGCTTTCCCTCACCTTCCAATATGAGAGCATCCTTGAAATCATGTCGTTGACTCTGTGAATTTTGATCTGCTTCATGACCAAAGTCTACTTTTAAAGGTGGTTTTCCATTTTCCTCGGTGATTGTGTGATTCACACTAATGGAGAATCGTTCATCTTCCATTTTGGAGGGGTCATCATGAGAAGTTCTACTCTGCGGCCCTAAGCAATTGCCTTCTTTGATTTCCATCGGGAAATGAGAGGAACTACATGTAGAAGTTATGAGCAACCCGTTCATAGAAGTTCGCATTGATATAGTGGTTCCAGCAGCAGCCTGACCTTCTTCAGCCGCATTAGCTGACATGGCCTCCAAAGCACGATGAAGGCGTTTTGATGGTGGTAAAACAGACTCCCCATCAACTGAGCAACAAAACGATTGGTCTTTCTTTAAATTACAAAGCTGAGACCAATTTGAAGAAAATTGAGTGCAGACCTTAGAAGGTGACGTGTGATTAGGAACACCATTTGCTGTATCCAAGCCTCTATCAATACTACCATCAGCAGAATTTGAATCAATCTCAACTTTTCCAGTAAGATTGATAGCTACTGCTTCCTTTTGGTTCTGTTCTTCTGTATCTGAATGTCTTTTACATTCTTCGGAAGATGATAATTTGCTCATCCGAACTCTAGCTCGTTTCACTAATGGAAGATGTTCGTCCCCATCTTCTTTGGAACATCTTTCTGTCCTATTTTCACAATCATTTTGTAAACATTGGTTAGAGTCATCCACCACAGCCTCCATTATCTCCTCCTTGTCTTGAGCACCTCCATTATCTTTGGATGCATCGTTGATCACTCGTTTTCTCATTGGCTTCCTTTTCTTCTTGATGACAACAGCCTTTATGTGGAGATCAAGTCCTTTGCCAAACTCAACCTCTCTCTCCAAACACTCTACAGCAGTCTCAGAGTGCTCCAATTTACACCCAGAATCAATAGTGCTACATTCGTTCAGGCTATAGGTATCAGAGTCAGCTGTAACAATTTCAGAAGCATTATCTTCAATGCTAACATTTGAAATCAAAGCTTCTGAAGTTGCATCATCGCAGTCAGATCCATCAGGTGACTTTCGGTTTCGCTTATTCTGTCTCAATAACTCCTCAGGGATGTTATTGGTCACTTTGTCCCCACTGTTAAATGGAATTGACGAGCGTTGTAACCTGCGCGACCCCACTCTAGAGGAGCTTCTAGATCTCTGAACAGATGCATTCCTCTTTGTGACAGCGCTTTTTAATCTTGATCCACCAGACCTTTTTCTTGAGGAGGTACTAGCAGGAAAGGGTTGCTCGGAAGCAGCAGCATCAGTAGATTCATCCTGCAGGGCCTCTTTATCAAGCAAAGAATTACCTTGTTCGCTAGCCAAAACAATTTTTATAGGTAAAACTGGTTCACTCGTGTCTCTAGAAGAAAGTGAATTATTTGACTGCACATTGTTATTAGTTGCTAAAGGAGGTTCTGTTTCATCTTTTGATCCAACGTTAGCAGATGAATCCACAACGCTACCCCCATTTACTCTAGCTACATCATCAGATGAGATAATCTCATCATTATTATCACACTTTTTTAACTTCTCATGACAATCAATGATCTCCTGTACAGCACGAACAAAATCAGCTCCCTTTCCTTGACGTTTAACCAAAAGAGATTGCTTCTTCTCTTCAGTAAATGCCTCAACATCCGTAGGGTTGCAAAAAGCTCTGCAAGAGATATTGATGAGTAACATAAATTTTCAGGTTTGCCATGTCCAAATCATTTTTCCTTCAGACTCAATAAGTGCAACCAAGCAAAAGTGCAGAAAGAAGAAAATCCAAGAAATATTGATACTGCAATTCCGAAAAAGAGAATAACATTGCTGCCATAAGCCCAGTTAAATGAGATCTTGGGAATCAAAGGGTAGTCAGTTCTCGAGCCATAAATCTTTATAGAATAAAATACAGTTTCATTACCCCAGTTTAAATGTTACTGTTAATGTTCTTGTGCTAAATAACCTGTGGTTCCAGGGAATACAACCACGTCCTTTTAGGTATAGGCATCCACTCCGCCTGAAGTTTCCCAACCCTACACCTCCCAGGCCTAATAATCTAGACAACGTCTTCCAATTAAATAAGAGGATATTCCTATCCAGCAGTCTATCATAAGTGTTTATTAGCCCTTCTTTAAATCTGTTAGGAAGCCAACAATGTTTTTTAGAGCTTGACGCTCACTAAAGCGCAATGCGGAAAAAAAAGTATGGGCTTTCTTTTTCTTTTTTTTCTTTTTTTTGCAAGGTGCACTATGTATTAAAAGTACATAAAAATAAAGGAACGTGACTATATACACAATAAGAAAACTTCATGGAAAGAAATGAGGTTTAATTGCCCCATTTGTAAACGGTACTTAAAAATTGTAAGAGTTGGATAGATAGAGAGAGGCTAATATGCCAAAACTAAGAGTGAGATGGGGAGAGAGAGAGATAAGAATCAATGAGGGAGAGAGAGAGAGAGAGACAGACAAAGAGAGAGCTTATCAAAGGCAAAGAAGAAAAAGAGATTGATGAGAGAGAGCTAACCACGATTAGACCAAAGCAAAAAAAGAAAAATGGCGAGGTTGAAAGGGAACTGCGTTTCATTGTATCCATAATGAGTTGGTGTAGATCAATCCTGAAGAAGACCAAAGGAGAAAATGTGTAACGGTCCAAGCCCACCACGAGCAGATATTGTCCTCTTTGGACTTTCCCCTTCGAGCTTCCCCTCAAGGCTTTAAAACGTGTCTGCTAGGGAGAAGTTTCCACACCCTTATAAAGGATATTTCGTTCTCCTCCCCAAGCAATGTGAGATCTTACAATCCACCCTCCTTCAGAACCCAGCGTCCTCACTGGCACTTGTTCCTTTCTCCAATTGAGGTGGGACCCCCACCAAATCCACCCCCGTTCAAGGCCCAGCTTCCTTACTGGCACACCGCCTCATGTCTACCCCCTTCGGGGAACAGCCTCCTTACTGGCACATCGTCCAATGTCTGGCTCTGATACTATTTGTAACAGCCCAAGCCCACCCCTACCAGATATTGTCCTCTTTGGACTTTCCCTTTTGGGCTTCCCCTCAAGACTTTAAAATGCGTCGGCTAGGGTGAGGTTTCCACACCCTTATAAAGGGTGTTTTGTTCTCCTCCCCAACCAATGTGGGATCTCACAAAATGATTGGTGGCTGAAGGTGAAAGATATCGTTCAGATTACTTAATAATAATAATAATAACAACCCTAAATGCAGGGGTCAATAGTGTTGAAGGTGAAAACGAAAGAAATCTTCCAAGGTCGCACCTTCCTCTTCTTCACTCTCCACCTTCCACTAACTCATTAGTAAGGAATCAACATTTCAAATATTACAAACAAAAGTTGACCGGTAACCAGTACGAAGACTTGCAGGTCCAAAATCCATAATTGTGGTAAACTCTAGATTTCTAAAAAAAAGTTTTAACATAGGTACTGAGTTTACCATTCTAAAATATAAAGAAACATGCAAGAGTATCATCTTTAATTAGGTCTAAACATATTCTAGAGAATTTGGTGTAGAAGTAATTGGGCTAGTGGTTTTACATTTCCCACACCATAAATAAGCTTATGGTCTCTTGAAGTCTTCTTGCTAAGTTCTAACCACAAATAATGACGACCATATATTGGTGACCAATCTAAACCATCACTCGAGAATGGAGATAGTAAAAGTTTTGTAAAATAAAAAATAAATAACCAACCTATCGGGGTGAGAAAATGAAAGAACACACGGTCCTCCAGAAAACCCAGCTCACAAAAGGGAGCACCACTAATGGAAGGGACCCAGTTAAACAAAATAAAACCTAACAAATATTCATAAAAATACTTCATAACCAAAGCCAAAGAGAAACATGGAACCTAGCACTAGCAAGGACCACACCTCGCTCAAATCCCTCCCCAAGCCTCTAAAGATCTAAAAGCTTCGCATAACATGAGCAAAGATTTCCACCCAAGTTAGAGGATTGTTGATTGCTCTTTCATCCCTCAACTATACCAACTTCCTTTCTTGAAGGATTACTAAGTAGTCTTGGCCATGTCCCCCTTAGTTCGCAGGTCCTACAAGTCTTTTTTTCCCCCCTCATATTTGGCATGGCCCTCCAACAACAATGAGGGTTGGGGGATTCATAACTTGTACATCTTGGTCAAAAATACATGCATTAATCAATTAAGTTATGGTCAAATTGGCTCCTCAATTCATTTTATTTCCTCGTTGAGGAAGGCCAAACTCCTAAAAAAGGTCAAATATTTTACATGGATAATTATGCATGGAAGAGTTAATACTGCAAACCAAATCATGAGGCATTTCCTCCATTTCTATGGAGGTTGTAGAGATGTCCAATGGGGGCGGATAAGGACGGGCCTGCCACCCATTTATATCCTCATCTTCGCAAAATATTCTATTGCTCCTCGCACTTCAAAGGCCCCGCAAAATCGCGCAAACCCTCTAAGTTGAACTATCAGCTAAGTGAACATCTAATGCCTTAGTGAAGTAACTCCAAAATCGCATACGGTAAGTACAAGTTACCAAAAGATGATCCACAATTGCATGGTAACAAAGGATACAACACGAACGCCCTATCAAACCATAAAAGTTCCTCAAGTACAATCTAAGGTATTAAATTAACTCTTCCACGTCTGACCTTTCAACCAAAGGGATATTATATCTCTTTTGTAAATTTCAATCATCAATGAAATCGCCACTTATTAAGAAAAGAATTTAACCCACCAAACCAAAGAAAATTGGAATTGGATGGAGAGGAGTTCACTAGGCAACAAACGAAAGAGTAACAAGAACGTTTCAAAAGGACTAGGACTCAAAGACGATGATCCCCCTCCCTCGGTAAAAAATAAAAAATAAAAAATAAAAACCAAAAAAGGATATAAGAGCAACAATATCCGGCATTACCGTATTGGACAAAGGACAATATAAACCAAGAGAGAGCACACAAACACCTTCAAAAATTGAAGCAAGCGAAAAAATTCTCAAAAGAGAGAGGTGATATAACTAAGGAATCTAAAAGGGGTCAATCCCCAAACCAAAAAACAAGTACCCTCCCATCACTCACCAAGCAATGAATAAATGGTGAGAAGGTGAACACAACAGATATCTCCATCCAAGGAATTCTAGATGTGCCTTCCAAAAACTTGTTTGAGGCCCACTCATGAGGATGGCCCATAATTTCTCCTAATTAGCTTATGCCATGATGAATTAGACTTGTGAGGGAAATGCCCGATATTTTGCTAATAAGGTCTCATTTTGCGATCTTCAATTACCAATGCCTAATCCACCAAGGCCTAATAGCTTGGCTACCATCTCCCACATCAGTACATAACCCTTCCTCTCTTCCAATTTGTTCCTTAAGAAATCTCTCACTTCCCCCAAATCTTCAAGATAGACACTAGGACCCTAAACAAGAAGAAAAAATAAGAAGGGAGGCTACTCCAGAAAAACTGAATAAGAGTAGATCTTCCTCCTTTCGAAAATAACTTTTCTCCCACAAAACTATATGAATGCTTCATATAGCCAAACCCCAAAGAAAACACTTTGAGGATTATGGCCCAGAAGAAAAAAACCTAAGTACGGAGAGGAAAATAGCCTACTTCACACCCCACCAACGACGCCCATCTATTAAACTTAGTAAAACCAAAGTTAATGCCTAAAATAAAATTCTAACTTTGGTTAATTTTCAACCCAAATATAGACTCAAGAACAAAATAATATGGTTTATGCTAACAGAGAACTCCTTATTTGGTCAAACAAAAAATGATATCGTCATCAAATTGAAGGTGGGACACAAAAAAATTATCCTTCCCTACCAAAAACCCCTCTAGAATGTAGCCCTCCACCCTAGAAGAGTGTCGAGAATGCCAATGAACCGGAGTCTTAAAACTAAGCACCTCCTTTAATCTCTTTCAAAGTGAAAGTTGTGTAGGTGGAACCCTAAATCACCCTACTACAACAAGCTACCTATCTAAACTGATCTGGGAGCGCATGAAGGAGAGAAAGAAGTTAACACTCACTCCATCTCTCCATTCTCAAAATAACATGTCCATCATTGGTAATAAGAAACAAGACAAGTTCAACCGACTCTTGAAACTTAACATCCCATATAATAACTTGCTACAAATTGTAATCTCCTTCTTTAGAACCCATTGCACTCCTAACTTCTACCTCCAACTCATCTCATCTTTGTCAACTATCAACTCATATTCCTCAATATCTGACACATTGGTTAATTGGTCCAAAACAAGTAATCTGTTAATATGGATGCGCTCCACATCACAAGAAAGTAAAGGACCAACTAACAGTATTTGATGGTGAACAAATAACTAAGGATCGCAAATTTAGAACTTATACCAGTCTGAATAGCAATAGAATGAAAAACCATATATAGTGCGGCCAACAAGCAAACACAATGATTCAGCAACTTCCTCAAAAAAAAAAAAAAAATTTAATTTCAAATGATATCAAAGTTCAAAAAAAAATTCTAATAACGAAATAACGTTCCAAGGAAATTCAGATGAGACCATTGAAAATGTATTGAGTACTCACATCTGCTGGGTTCCAAAGAAATAGACAAGAACTTTCTTCCAATCGGCTGAATAACCCCATTTCTCTGGCTCGCTCACCTGTCATCAAAATGAGCTTGCACATGAAAACACAAAATCCAATATCTTTACTATCCCTAAACTAGTAAAAATGGACAGAAAGATTAGAAACAAATGATCCATAAATATTGACCAAAAAGAATCAACGCTGAAATAGTTTACATAATACCTAACAACCCGTCCAAATAATTATAGCCCACAAAACCATCGTATCCCCTAAAACTGCGAACTGATATTCCAAAACTTCCCGAATTGTGCAATAAGAACCCAACAAGTATCCATAAAGTTAAAAGCTTTTCTCAATCAGAACCACCACAATCTTGCTAAACTATCTCCAAATTCGTGCCAAACCACTAGTCAACCCCAAAAGCCAAATGCCCCAAAAAACATGCAATCCAAAACCCTTACTAAAGCACAAAAGAAAACACTATCCCATCCAAAACAAACATACGAAGTTCAACAAACTAAACCATACCGTAGCAGGCCAAGCAGGGAATCCTTTCACTTTAGCCAGCACAAGATCCCCAACTTTCCACTGCCGGAGCGAGGCGGCTGCCACAGCAGCTTTACCAGCGCCCTTTCTTCGACTCGGCGCCATAGGCACAACCACAGAGGGCTTCGATTGAACAGAGTAACCCACTATTTCAACTCAATTGGAAGAAGAAAGCCACCAATCAGCAGAAATCGCCCGAAGAATTGGAAGTTGTTGCACCGACAAAAGAACTTCAAGTAATTAACAGACATTGGAAAGCAAAACCCGTCCGAAAAAACAAGGTTTCAGTGATGAGAACACGAAGTAAAAGAGTGGGAAGAAAAAAAAAACCCTAAATTTCCACAGCAAGAGAGAGAGAAAGAGGAAGAGAAAGAGAGAGAAAAGCCGAAGAAAAACAGTCTGCAGAGTTTTTATGTTCGTGGAAGGAGCGATTTCACACGGAGAGATATGAGTTGGTTAGGTGAGCAAGATGCAAAATACGCCCTGCGCATGATAAGAAATCATTTTCTCATTACTCTAACGTGCGCTTTTTCGAATTAATATCTTCGACTGTGTAAACAACACGTGACCCACCAAATCAATCATTCGGCTCCGGCCCGGCCCGGCCCGGCCCACATTTCCCAGGATTTTGTGTGGGCCGGTCTTTGAAATGTCCAGTGGCCCAATCATTTATGGCCCACACAAACTGAAATTTTGGATTGGATGGCTCTAATTATTTTGTGATAGTTTTTTATTTTAAATATTTAATCATAAAATGCATTTTGTCCGGTCGTAGTTCTCAATCATTTCGTAGCAATAGGCATGACTGAACCATATACGATGAATAGTGAATAAATAGAGAATAACGTTACAGTACATCGCTTGATTTTGGACCATCATTGCAAAATTCCACTCACAATTAATTCCAACCAATAGCCGATTAGAAGATGAATAACTCTTATATTGAATTTGAAATTCACTCTTAAATTTCAACCCACCCTACCATTCTAACCAATGGCAGGTTAGAAGGTGAATAAATATCGAACTTTGAATCTATGATGATCACTCTTAAAATTTTAGTGTGGTCTTAAATTTTAGTGTGGAATTAGGTCGATCATCACTAATCCAAAAAATCGATTTTAACATCAAACATAAAGCAAGCAAGGTTTGAAAGAAACATAAGAGGGTTTCAAACGGTTTTTGTATTCCACTATCTGAATATTACATGTCTTTAAATACTCCAAAAAATAATTCAAACATAATACAGTTCAATTACAAATTATCAATAAACAAAAGTTATTAAATACAAATTGAAAAAATTGATAATGACATAAATAGTTTTAGTTAGTTCAATTACCAAAGACCAGAAGTCTTCCCATGTTACTCATCATTTTCTTGGTTTGATACTTAAATCTTATTTATTGTAATTGTTGACTGGAGTCCACATAAATTATTGACACTCTCTCCTTTCTTCGATGCGTTTTTTTTTTCCAGAGATGCAATAGGTAAAATGATGAGTCGTTGGATTTGTATAGTTTGAATTGGATAGTTCGGTCTAACCGTCTAAATAATAATTAAATAATTAAAGCATGTTATTATTTTTATATAAAATATTTAAATACATTAATAATAATAATAATAAAAGTATGGACCATAGCTCAAAATAGTTGAGCTTGAGGGAAAAAATGTGGAAAAAGGAAACTCCTTTTTCATTTATAGAGAAAAAGTAATATAAAATTTTAAAAGAATAAATAATAATAATAATACTTAGAAATAAAATCAACGGCCAGGATGGAAAGTTGAACGCTGGTTGATTCCTCGCGAGTAGACGAGGCAGAGTTGCAGAAACTCACTCTCCTTCGCTCCTGTCCTTCTCCAACATTCCGTCTCCATCGCATTACCTTCCATTATCGGTGCTTAGATCTCGATCATTCTGACCTAAAAAAACTGCCTGCATTCTTCCTTTCTTCGTCTCCATTTCATGTTTTTTTCTCCTCGTTTCTTCAGCACAGCGAGCGAAATCAGAGAAATGTAAGTTCGGATTCTCGAACTCGGTTTTTTAACAATGTTTCTCAATCTTTTTCTGTCTGTGTATTGCGAAATTTTGATTTCTGATGACTTTTCTCTTCCCGTCCTGAGATTTTGATTTACATAAAGTGGATAGATTAGGCTATATTCAATGTATATTCTGATGTAACTGGATATTATTTTGATTCGTGAATTTTGATAGCATTGGTTGAGGAGAAATGACATTATAGTATGAACTAACTAATGATCCTCTTGTTTATTTGATGAATACTGTTGCGTTTAGTCTAAGAGCTGTGGTGTTTTTCAGAAACAAAATTGATGGTTGATTTTTGCTTGGCACAGAACACTTGATCAATTTCAGGTTGGAAAATTTATTTCTTTCAGTTAGATGCATTTGTAGTTATAGATGGCAACTTTCCTGTCTTCACTCATTCAGCCATTCTGTGGATATAATCGTGGAGGTACTGAATCATTCAAACTGGCTGTAAATGATTACCATACATATGGACAGAAGATGAATTATCAGTCTGGAAAATTGGATGAGGCTAGAATGCAAGCTCATGGAGAAAGTAAAGTAGGTTTTACAAAATCTTTGCACCGGAACGTTTGTAGAGCATATGCTCCATCTGGAATTTCGGTTGGGAAAAGTGGACAGAAATTCGGTACTGGTGGTAAAACTGAGGAAGACAGAAAGGTTGCAACTTATTTGTTTAGGACAGAGTTTGGGGATTTGGTTTACGCTTTTGTTGGAAAGAGAGGGTCTGGTTTTATGGTCAATATTGAAATTTCGTCCTTGAAACTAGCGAGCATTGATGAAACACTGCTGCTTAGTTGGGGGGTTTATAGATCTAATTCAGCTATTGTAACTCCCAACTTTCAGAGTATACTCCCAGAAGAGACAATTGGAGCAACGGAAGCCCCTTTTGTAAGAACTTCTGAAGGGAAATTTGCTGTTGAATTGGAGTTTGATGCTAAGCACGATCCTTTCTACCTTTCTTTTCTGTTGAAATATCCAGTGGGTGTTGATTCAGGCAGCTCTGAAATTAAAAGTCATAGGAAGACTAGCTTTTCTGTACCTGTTGGGTTTGGTCGAGGTTATCCAAGTCCGCTCGGTCTTTCCATTTCAGGTGATGGTTCCATAAATTTTTCCATTTTCTCAAGCACTGCAGAAAGTGTAGTTTTATGTCTGTACAATGACAGCACATCGGAAAAACCTGTATTAGAGTTAGATTTAGATCCGTACATTAACCGATCGGGCAATATTTGGCATGCCTCATTTGAAGGTGCTTCAAACTTTGTGAGCTATGGTTATCGATGCAGGGGGTCCAAGTTTCATGAAAATCAAGATGAAGCTGAGGTAAGTCGGATTCTTGTGGATCCATATGCTAAGATCCTTACAGCATCTATTCCTAAAACTCGTGGTCAGGGACTTGGATTGCCTTCAAAATTTCTTGGCCAGATATGCAATGTTCCCGCATTTTCCTGGGATGGGGAAGTTCGTCCTAACCTGCCAATGGAGAAACTGTTCATTTATCGATTGAATGTGAAACATTTTACTGTCGACAAATCAAGTCAGCTTCCAATAGATATTGCTGGTACATTTTCTGGTTTGACCCAGAAGTTGTTGCATTTTAAGAAGTTGGGAGTGAATGCGGTTCTACTAGAGCCAATCTTTCCATTTGATGAGAAAGACGGACCATATTTTCCTTTTCACTTCTTCTCACCAACAAACATTTATGTTCCTTCTGGGGCTTCCATTTCATCTCTCAACTCCGTGAAGGAGATGGTCAAAGTACTGCACGCCAATGGTGTAGAGGTCATCTTGGAAGTTGTTTTTACTCACACTGCCATGGATGGAGCATTGCAAGGGATTGATGACTCATGTTACTATTTTGTGAATAGAGTCACGAATTCGGAAGGAAAAAGTGCTCTGAACTGCAATCATCCCATAGTGCAGCAATTACTTTTGGATAGTCTTCGATATTGGGTGACCGAGTTTCATATAGATGGTTTTTGTTTCATAAATGCTTCATCTTTGCTGCAAGGACATCACGGTGAATTGTTGTCTCGACCTCCTTTCGCAGAAGCAATTGCTTTTGATCCACTTCTATCAAAAACTAAAATAATCGCTGACTTCTGGGATCCACAGGAGTCAGTACCAAAGGAAATTCGTTTCCCTCATTGGAAGAGATGGGCAGAGCTGAATTCAAAATTCAGTAATGATATAAAGGAATTTTTCAGGGGAGAAGGTCTTGTGAGAAGCCTTGCAACCCGGCTTTGTGGGAGTGGAGATGTATTCTCAGATGGGCGTGGCCCTGCATTCTCTTTCAACTTCATTGCTAGAAACGTTGGCCTTCCTCTCGTCGACCTTGTGAGTTTTAGCAGCAGCAAGTTAGCTTCAGAGTTAAGTTGGAATTGTGGGGAAGAAGGACCGACAAGTAACATTGAAGTTCTAGAAAAACGACTCAAACAGATTCGTAATTTTATATTTGTGTTGTTTGTTTCACTTGGTGTCCCTGTTCTTAACATGGGAGATGAGTGCGGCCAATCTTCAGGGGGATCTGTGGCATTCAAAGACAGGAAGTCATTCAATTGGGATTCACTAAAGACCGATTTCGGCACTCAAACCACACAGTTCATCACATTTTTGAGTTCATTTAGATCAAGGCGTTTTGACCTTTTCCAGAGCAGAAACTTTCTTAAGGTCGAAAACATAGACTGGTTTGATAATAACCAATCACCACCAGATTGGGAAGATCCTTCTTGCAAATTCCTGGCTGTGATGCTGAGAGCTGATAAAGAGGAAAGTGGATCAATCACTGAGAATCCCAAGCCTCAAAGCGATATATTCATGGCCTTCAATGCATCTGACCAATCTGTAAGTGTTGCTTTACCTGAACCATCAGAAGGTACAACCTGGTTTAGGCTGGTCGACACAGCTTTATCGTTTCCCGGGTTTTTCTCATCTGATGGCGAGCCAGTGCCAACGACGTCACCTATTACTTATGAAATGCAGGCTCACAGTTGTACCCTTTTTGAGGCTAAAAGTTTTAATGATTGAGATTCTGAACACGTTGTAACTATAATAGCGAATCCCCAGCCAGGTACAATAATGAGACATAAAACTGCAAGTGTAGCCAAATAAGGATTGTTCATAAAGCAATTCCCAGTATCCGAATATATATATATATAAGTTCATTAGTTTCTTCCATCAAAAGTATTCTTTCATTAGTCAGACATTTGTTTGCAACAGAGGGGAAGCTGTAGCACATTGTCTTTTGAACTTAACTATACCCTATAATTGTCTGCATAGTCAGTATAATGCACCATAGGATTAACTCTAGGAGGAGACCGAGGCTGAAAGTGACGATAAGCAGGCGGGGGATGTGGCTGCAAGTAGTAACCATGAGGTGTGAGCCTATGGCCAGGAACTGATTGCTGATATGGCCACATAGGTCCGTATCCAAGTCGAGGCAAGCTCCGAGGATACGAATATGCATGAACATTAGAAGATATAGCAGGCGACAAGCTCCAGGGATATGAACACCCATTAACATCAGAAGACATAGTAGGCAAGCTCTGAAACCCCCGATCGTGCTCCTTCATGCCCGTTGCCAAATGCCAATCAAAGCGTGTTTCATTCTCAATGATACTATCAGATCCAATGCCATCATGTTCGATGTTCGAACCACTCCTCGAACGCCCAGTGGTTTTCTCACTGCAGTTGGATTCCTGTTGAAAGAACCAGAGTTTGGCTTCTTTCCCCATAGCTTTTATTTTTTGTAGGAGTGCAACAGGGTCAATGTCACCTGCTACTGTAACCAGCCCTTCATCTTGGTTTATAGTAACAGATTCCACTCCTACCATCAAGGGTAAATGAAAGGTATATTGTGGTGAAAGAGATGAAGATTGAAATGTTTCTTAGAACATACCATTTGATTTGAGGAGCTTTCTCTCCAGTTTTAGAGGGCACTTTTGACAGCAGTTGATATCCATTTTTATGGTACAAATCTGCAGAAGAAGTTGGAGAAGAAATATAAAGAGAAGAATGAAGGAAAAGAGAAGTGAAAAGTGCTTACTTGAGAAGATGCTGCATGATCGTCCGCCATTGGAACTGATTAAGCTCCAAATAACCCTTCCCAAAGACAAGATTACTGAGCAAAAAGAGAGAGGAAGAGAGATTTTGTATGGAAAGTTGTAATGTGCTTTTTTTTCGTGCATGCCATATTCAATGTAGGCAGGGGGGAATTTATGGAAAGAAATTTATCTTAGACAATTAAGTGATTGTTTCTATAAGTGATTGTTTCTAACAATAAAGGATCGATGGAGGATCAGGTGTTGGAATAGATAAGGGTTAGGGATGCCTTTTTCTCGAGACTTGAAGCCAAGAGTCGATCTAACATACAGAATAAGAGTATATCATCTTTGTTGATCAAATGTTCATACTCTAAGATTTTTTGTTTTGAAGTGTTTGTTTTTTTAAAAAGTATTTCTTTTTGTTACAAAGTTACCATTTTTTCACCCGTAGATAAAATATTTTTATTCTTCGAGTTTCGTAATAAACACTTTCTCACCCACATCACCGAGACCAAAACCCTACCATCAGTTTGGCAAAAATCTTGAGAGCAACTATTGCTAACCATTCCTCATCTTTTAGATCATGAATGAAGAAGACAGGAATAACTTCACTTACTCAAATTTTAACGAGACAATTCTTTCTCGTCCAAACCAGATAAAATCAGGAAAAAATTTATCTCCATTAACAAGAGCAACCTAATCATAATTTAATTATATCATAGACCAAAAAGACACGCCCACCGCACCCTCCCAAGCAACCTAATCATAACTTAACTATATCGTAGACGTAAACATGACCCAAAATAACAGACATATATTCATCGCAAAATAATAACAAACTAGCAGCTGAAATCCCAAAGGACTATAAAAGGTGAAACATGTAATTGTTTAACTAAATCTTCAAACAAAAGAATTAAGTTGAACGTGCATTGACTATGCCATCATCATTTATGTACTCTAAAATTATTAGTGATCCAACTTGAAAACGGAAAGAAGAGATGAGGACCAAGATCATCTTGGCGGCTATGAGAACAATAAAATGGAACTTCCTTAATTTATGCAAATTACACAACATTCTAATAATCTCTCAAGTGCCTAAAACAAATAAATCATCAACACCGACTCTGTAAATAATGTCGAATATAGCATCACTTTGTCAAGGATCTTCAAAAATTGTTTGACCACACCTTTGTAATGAGTATTGAAAGAGCTTTCAAGTGCATGGGCTGCAGTACCCTCCATCCTCCTCAGCTAATAACTTTCGAAACTACTCCAGCACCAACCGTTCTACCACCCTCCCTCAGGGCAAATCTTTGTCCTGTAAATAACAAAACATGGCATTTAGGGATCATTGTTGGATAACCGAACAAAAAAGCACCCTAAACCATAGACGTGACCCGAAATGAACAGGTGAAAATTTTCATTTCCTAGAAGCCAGTATCAGATTCAGATTCAAGTACATATTCATATACGTTTACATGTAAACAATCAAGGCTGTCAATAATTAAAACCTGAAACTTCTATATTATTTGGGGCCTAGGCTGGCTAATGCACACCTCCCACATCCTACAGCATCTTGATTACTAAAGAAAAACACTTGGTAAAATTTTAAAATTCTATGTCAAAAGGCCTATGTCAAAAGGCTGTAATAGATGTGTAAGACGAGAATGTCTTATTCGTAGATGCGTAAAACTAGAATAACTAGAATATCCTCGCTCCTACACCCAACACAAAATGCACTAAAAATAGATACAATTTTGAAGTAGCTTTTTTTTACACCAAACTTTGTAGCACAACACATCAAAAAAATATTATACCAAAGAATTTGTGAAAGGGGATTAGCTTAGTCTTTATACAACCAGAGAGTTTAAAATGTGACGCACCTGCTTCAAGGGGAACGGGTAAAATCAACTCAAAAGCTGCAGTCACGTTGTCACCAGGCATAACCATCTTAACATTTTCAGGTAATTCAACCTTTCCAGTGATATCTGCAGTTCTCATGTAAAATTGAGGTCTATAGTTGGACATAAAAGCAGTATGTCGGCCACCTTCCTCTTTTGTGAGAACATATATCTCGGCCTCAAATTTCTTATAAGTCTTCAGACTTCCAGGCTTTGCAATAACCTACATACAAAAAAAAAAAAATATATATATATATATATATATATATATATATATATATATATATAAAGGAACGCTTCAAACATCTATATCTAGGAGTACAGGATACAGCCACCTTCAAAATGTAATGCTGTGAGCATATGGAGGTTAAGAAGAGGAATAGAATGATTTTCAATGATGTGCATAGAGAATAACATGGCTTCTTTAATTGGGTTAGCTTGGAGTGAAGCTTTTCTTATTTTTGTTTTCTCAATGAAAATAACACTTTCAATTCAAGTAAGCCTGTAGTACACAACATTATTTTCCCATTTTGCGGTCAAACTAAAAATACGTGTTCAATGTGTTAGAATGCAATGCAGTTTACTAACTAAATCAGCTGAATTCATTTTGATACCGGCAAAATAAGAATATTTGGATGCCTAATGATAAAACTATGAGCATGAAAATTGTGTTGGAGGCAGAACGGAAGAACCTTCTTGCTCATTGTTAAAAAGTTATCTGTGACATTATCCAAAAGATGGAATGCAGTTTTAACGAAAATTTCATTTCAGCATGAGTGATACCAATCTACATACCTGTCCACGTTGAATGTCTTCTCTTTTTAGACCACGGAGAAGGAGACCCACATTATCACCAGCCTAATAAAATCACAAAATTAACATTAGAAAAATCTCATTCACGATTGTTAAACTCATTTGGCTTGTTCTGATGGAGGTTCTTTTACTAATTGTGTTCCATTTTAAAAATCAAATTTCCTTTCTCATTTGAAAAAGAGCATAGCACAAATAGAAGCTAACTAAATTGAACCAAAATCCAATTTAGGTGGCTTATAATCTTCAAGTTTACTTCTTTCATTGTCTTTTTGTATATGCATTTTTTTATTTAAAAAAAAAAAAACATCAATGCCAGATAAAAACAACAGTCAATTACTTGTCCTTGATCCAAGATTTTCTTGAACATCTCAACACCAGTTACAGTAGTTTTCATAGGAGGCCCCTGCAAAAGACATTGCGAAGAAGTATAATCAAACCAATCTTTAATTTTCAGGAACAAAGGCCGTAATTATAACACACAATACCTAGCCCCAAGAATGTAATCATCCCTAGCTAGTTGAATATTCAACATTGGCCCAAAATTGGCACAAGGTGTGAGTGCCCAATCCCGCACACACAAAACATAGTTAGAAATTGAAAACGGTAACATCAATTTACCTGAGTCAACCCTAGAACTTCAACTTCTTCACCAACTTTAATAGTTCCCTGCTCAACACGACCAGTAGCAACAGTTCCACGACCCTTCAGCATAAACAGAAAGAATTAAGTTCACTTCAAAAATAACTCTACAAATATTTTAACAGCAAGACCCCACCAAGGTATTGAAGATATTAGTTCACTTCAAAAATAACTCCACAAATAAGTACACCTATACTGAAGATATTAGTATTCCACATTGAGACTTAGAAAAGAAAATTAGACAAATTTGCAGATGAAATGAAGTAAAAGAAAATTAGACAATCTTGCAGATGAAATGAATGACAACGCAGAACACAAAAACAAGGGCAAGGTTTTTTCAACTATAAGTACATATACAAACCCCGTGCAAATTCTCCATACCTGAATAGAGAAAACATCTTCAATTGGCATCAGGAAAGGTTTGTCAAGCTGTCGAACAGGATCAGGAATGTATTCATCAACAGCTTCCATTAACTTTAGAATAGCCTTTTTACCAATTTCTTCATTCGTACCCTGCAATGCAGATAAAGCTGAACCCCTGACGATTGGAATGTCATCGCCAGGGAACTTGTAGAAGCTGAGAAGTTCTGCAAGAAAACATAAACTACTGTTGAAATGTTTCCTATAAATTTGACCACCTGGAAACAGTAGCTGCATCAAAATATAACTGCATAATCATACCGCGAAGTTCCATTTCCACAAGGTCCAACAGTTCAGGATCATCAACAGCATCAACTTTGTTCAAAAAGCACACAAGTGACGGAACACCAACCTGATTGATGCAATAAAACAAATCTATAGTGCATCAACATTACATCCTGAAAGCACGTAGAAACAAAGCTTAATCTGCAGAAAACATGTATGCTCCAAACAAACAAATGTATACCTGCCGTGCTAGTAGAATATGCTCCTTGGTCTGAGGCATGGCCCCATCAGGGCCAGATACAACGAGGATACCACCATCCATTTGAGCAGCTCCAGTAATCATGTTCTGCACCGATTATCACCATCCTTCAGTATTTGCTTTCAAGAACTTAGACAATCAGAAAAACATAACCATTTGATGTAATTGTTGTGCACATTGGTTGTTAAAACCGACATATTTTATATCTGTAAAGCTGTGATAGAAGTTTCCCACCAAAAAACTACATTCAGCTTGCAATTGACCTGACTTAAGTATCCACCAGCTAGTTAAAAAAGAACACCCACATTCTTCATTATTCTATCTACTTACGCTGAACCACTCACTCCTCCTTATCCCTTATCCATAACATTTATATCAACCGCCCAGTCAAAGGTATAGCTGAATGACAAATTACCCTACTCCATTTTAGAAATATAAAAGTATCAATCCATAGCTTACTTTGACATAATCTGCATGTCCTGGGCAATCTACGTGTGCATAATGTCTCTTGGCAGTCTCGTATTCTACGTGAGCCTGCAGAATTAAAACGCATCATTAACCCAAGGCAGGTGATAGTTATAGGAGCGGTATACATAAGCCTTAAAGTAAATGAAAAAGTAAGCGGCCAACAAAAAGAAAATTTGAACTCCAACCGTTGCAATAGTAATTCCTCTCTTCCTCTCTTCTGGGGCTTTATCAATTTCATCAAATGCAACAGCCTTAGCTTTCCCTTCCTCGGCCAATACCTAAAGGAATTTGAATTTAAACAACAATTTCCAGGATTGAATATTCACCAATTCCATGTAATTAGCAAATATAAGCACTTATATCTTTCTACAAACCATAGTTTTCAATGAGAACGCCGATTGAAGATATATTAAAACTTAGGTCAAGAAACAAAAAAACATTCGTAATCAATCCAACCTTCGTAATAGCTGCAGTCAGTGTAGTCTTTCCATGGTCAACATGTCCAATTGTCCCCACATTCACATGAGGCTTTCTGTTCAGCAGCAAAGTAGAACGAGATAAGTTAACAAAAAAAAAATCAACAACTACAGAGAACTGTGAAAAAAACAAAACCATCAACTCAATACAAATCCTCCCCTAACCCACGATCTGTCACTCGCACACACAATCTGGACAATAGAAATCGCTTACGTGCGAGTGAAAGTAGCCATGGATCTCCACCAAGGAATGGGACTGGATGCTCCATCGTTTCGGGAAAGCAAAGCGGAGATGGAACAATGGGAGGAAGCGGATCCTCTGCAACACCATGATAACGGAGACGAGTGCGCAAGGAGGCGCTTGGAGGTTGAGTTTCGGAGTGCAACCGAGGCCATTGGAACTCAAATCGCTCGTCGGAAGCAGCCCTAGACGAAAGTGTAGTGGAAAAAGAGCAAAGCTTCTCGTCTTCGAATGGCGGAAGCTTTTGGGGGGTTTTAGAGAGTCATTATTGTTCTGTAAGCCGGCGAGGGTTTTAGAGTTAATGGGCCCAGTGCCCGGCCCATTTTCTAATTTAAGGCCCAATTAATCAAAATGTGCATAATCCATCTTATCCTTTCACACGAATAAATAAATTAATTAAAAAAAGATAGATTTTTAAAAATAATTTTTTTATTAAATATTGTCCCTATAAGCTTTCATGACTTTGCTTCAGAGTTTCCAAAAAGTTTTATACCAATAAATATAGTATTTATTGATTATAAATACATGATTATTTTCTAAATTAGTCGATGTGGGACTTTAATCCAACACAAAGTTCAATTATTAATTTTTGCTAAATAACATAAATATACGTGAATATATTTTTTTAAATAAAAGGGTTGAATTTAGCATAAAAGTTAAAATTATTCTAAATATGATAAACATTACCAAAAAAATTAGTAAAATTTGAGTTACTAATTATGATGCCCAAATCCGATTTCCAACCCCAAAACGGTCTCGATTTTGTATTCTCAACTCATAGGTGTGTGTGCGGCTCATTCATCGTGCTCATCGATCATCATCCACATGGTTGCAGACATCAATGGAGTCTGTACGGTAAAGCGCGATTGACATGCCGGGATACGCGTACTCACTGAAGGATTTGGGTATGCATTTCGCTGTTTTAGTAAAGATACATCTATCATTTGCTCTGCTTTCTATTTCCCAAAGTTATAGTTTGAGTGAGATCGATTTTGTGGTGCAATATACTGTGATTGATTTCAGGGTCCGCCCTTGCGGTTGTTAGTGTTCTAATCTCTCATTTCAGTCCTCGTAAGATGATCTTTCAGAATGTTCCGTTGTTTCTTCGTTTTTGCTCGTGTTTTGTTGACAATGTTGAGTGTAATCAATTTTGAAAGTAGGTTTATGTAACAGCCAAAGCCTACCACTAGTAGTAGATTGTGAGATCCCATCGATTAGAGAGATGAATGAAACATGATTTATAAGGGTGTGGAAACCTCCCCTAGTAGACGCGTTTTAAAACCTTGAAGGAAAAGACTAAAGAGGATAATAATTACTAACGGTGGTCTTGAGCTATTACAAATGGTACTATAGTCAAACACCGGACAATGTGCCAGCGAGGACGTCGGGCCTCCAAGGGGGTGGATTATGAGATCCCATATCGGTTGGAGAAGGGAATGAAGCATTCCTTGTTAGGACGTGGAAACCTCTTCCTAGTAGATACGTTTTAAAACCTTGAAGGAAAAGTTAAAAGAGAACCATTTGAATTAGCGGTGAAGTTGAGCGGTTATATTTGGTATACCGTTAATATGGAAGTCTTGCCACGCACTCTCTTACTTTGGTTAACCGGATACCCTTCATTGTGTGTCGGACACCAATCACCATGTGTTCGTGTTGGACGCATGTTTCCCTAGAGTGGCAGGGTCTTTTTGAATCATTTCAAAAAACATTAGGATTAATGATTTAATAGCTCAAGGTCCTCATCACGAACTTATAATAAAGCCCAGGAGGTTGTTCTGTTTATGTAAGCCTGTATCTTTTGAAACTTCATAGATCAAATAGATATCAACCAAACATATATATGAGAAAACTACAATTCAAAACATTCCCAATTTCTCGGACCATTCAAAGATGACACGATATATATACTCCAATTTCTTTATTTATGGCTTTCTATTGTGGAAAATTTTATGAAATAGGCTGAAATCTAGTTTATAACCTTGTGGAGGGCGAAGAAGGCCCCTTTCCGGAGCTTTAAGCCATCAGTGAGATACCACTCTGAAAGAGCTAGAATTCTAACCTTGTGTCAGGACATACGGACCTAGGGACAGTCTCAAGTAGATAGTTTCTATGAGGCGTAGGCCTCCCAAAAGGATAGAGATTGTCTCACTCTGAAAGAGCTAGAATTCTAACCTTGTGTCAGGACATACGGACCTAGGGACAGTCTCAAGTAGATAGTTTCTATGAGGCGTAGGCCTCCCAAAAGGATAGAGATTGTCTCACTCTGAAAGAGCTAGAATTCTAACCTTGTGTCAGGACATACGGACCTAGGGACAGTCTCAAGTAGATAGTTTCTATGAGGCGTAGGCCTCCCAAAAGGATAGAGATTGTCTCACTCTGAAAGAGCTAGAATTCTAACCTTGTGTCAGGACATACGGACCTAGGGACAGTCTCAAGTAGATAGTTTCTATGAGGCGTAGGCCTCCCAAAAGGATAGAGATTGTCTCACTCTGAAAGAGCTAGAATTCTAACCTTGTGTCAGGACATACGGACCTAGGGACAGTCTCAAGTAGATAGTTTCTATGAGGCGTAGGCCTCCCAAAAGGATAGAGATGGGCCCAAGGACATACGGACCTAGGGACAGTCTCAAGTAGATAGTTTCTATGAGGCATAGGTCTCCCAAAAGGATAGAGATGGGCCCTCGAGTGCAAAGGCAAAAGGGAACTTGACTACAAAACTCACTCATCGAACAAGGACGAAATTCAACCTTAGTGATATGACGGTGCCGAGTGAAAGGGCCGTTTAATAAATTAAACAATCATGTCATCAGCATGAAGAATCAAACCTATAGTCTCCCCCACATTTCTCAGGTTTTCATTAATAAATTGTTGTTGAATTATTAAAGAGGTGTACAAGACAGAAGAGATGTCTAGTCCTGGTTTCCATCTTCTAATTTCTCAGCTCCTTTTTCTGGTTCAAACTTGTCACCTAGCACATAATGATGGGTATCCACTTCATGGATTTTTCAAAACATAAAAATGTTAAAATATTGAATGATGTTCATTGTTTATTGTTTATTGTTGTTTGTATGATTTTACAGCGTATGATGTAACATGAAATCAATAGAAATAATGTAAAGTGTTTTTTATTGCTTAATGTTAGGTACATTCCTTTAGGCTTCATTGGTTGGTTGGTGGCATCTGAGGCCCACTGAATTGTATGAAATAGACACAGGTGGATCAATAAGGTTCGCTCTTCTTCATTCTCTTTCTAGACCAGGTTGGTGTCTCGATTTTAAATTAAGAAATTATGAGATCCACATCGATTGGAGAGGGGAATGAACCATTCATTATAAGAGTGTGAAAACCTCTCTCTAGTAGACGCATTTTAAAATTGTGAGTATGACAACAATACGTAACGGGCCAAATATGACATATGTGCTAGCGGTGGGCTTAGGCTGTTACAAATGGTATCAGAACCAGGCATCAGGCGATGTGCCAGCGAGTACGCTGGGCCCCAAGGGAGTAGATTGTGAGATCCCAGATCGGTTGGAGAGGGGAACGAAACATTCATTATAAGAGCGTGGAAACCTCTCCCTAGCAGACGCGTTTTAAAACCGTTTGGTTGACGACGATACGTAACGAGCCAAAACGGACAATATCTATTAGCGGTGGGTTTAGGCTGTTACAGGACCAACTTTAAGGTGTTTAGGCTTGACTTTACGATGTTTTTGTTTTTAGTTTCCTTGTTGGTCAAAAGGATGCTTACTATTTTGTCTAGTTTTCAATAGACTTTTTAGTACAAAAACTGGTCTTTTGAAGGAGATGAGATTAGACAAGTTAGCAATTTGTAGAGCGGAAAAAATGCTTTATAGCATGATTTTACTTTTCCATTAGATCAACATAGCAAAATCATCGAAAAGAACGTTCTTAAATCTTAATCATTATAACGTTTTAAGTTTTTCACATTACAGAGACTTATCTGAGCATGTTGGTTATGCTACCATACACCGTAGGGTCGGGTGTTTCTTCCGAATTTAGTTACAATGAAGAAAGGAAAACATTCTAGCGAGACGTTTTAAGAAAGAATATAAAAAGTAGAAGAGAAATGAAGTACACATATGAACCAAATGTGGTTAAACTTCTCTTTCAAGCAGAGCTCCAACGCCATAATGCAAAGGAATCCAAATCTTTCTA
Organism: Cucurbita pepo subsp. pepo; assembly: GCF_002806865.2. Lineage (NCBI taxonomy): Eukaryota > Viridiplantae > Streptophyta > Magnoliopsida > Cucurbitales > Cucurbitaceae > Cucurbita > Cucurbita pepo. The sequence continues at coordinate 8,426,497 of NC_036649.1, read as the reverse complement.
CTTTCTTTTGCTCTTCATGTTCAACGGTGTAGATCAATTCTGATCACTTGTTTCAATAGTTTGCAGCATAGCATAAAGTTGTGAATATAATCACTTCCACTCACTTTGGATGGCTCAAAATATTTTATCTCTTTCAACCTTTCTTTGTTAGATGCTGTTCTTCCCTCCACATAAAAGCTTGTAAAAGCATTTATAGAGAGAAAGAACAACGTTTTTGCCTCAAGATTCCTAGTTAGGTTTTTGAGGGATTAGATACAAAGAAGTATGTTCCGTTTCGGGCCACGAAACAAAAAATTTCACGTGTATACCTCAAATGATTCATGTTTTACGAGCAGGTTCTTTGCTTTCTTTCAAATAAATTATTTATGGAACCACACATTGTTCTTCCATTGTTACTAATTCCGACAATATGATGGTGGCTTATCACTCTCAATAATTTCTTCCATCTTAGTTGAAATAGAGTCTTTTTTTTCCTTTAGTTATTATGATGTTATTTTAGTACTGATTAAAATATTTTCGACACATAACAGTTATGCCCATTTATCAAATTTATAAAATTCTCGATCAATAGTAAAGGTAGACATTCATACCAACAACCAATAAGAATTTATCGAAGAGTTCAGAATGAACAAAGAACGTAAAATTAAATTTGATTGAGAAATGTTTTAAGAGATTAAAATGTTTGCAAATGATGTTATGATAGCTCGAGATGACCATAACAATCAAATTACAAAAAGAGACAAAAAGAAAAAGAAAAAAAAAACATAAAGTAAAGGTTTTTTGAAATGGGAATTTGACTTTGTAGAATATTATAAAAGAAAATGGGAAATTGGTTTTTATTATTTATTTTAATTAATTTATTAAAATTCAACCCCTTGACTTTTGAATTGAAATTAATTGAAATGAATTGAAATGAAAGGGCAATGGAAATCATGCCTTTTTGTGTTTTTGAATTTCTTGAAAAAAAAAATCTAATAATTAGTGAAAAAAATTATTATTTTAAAAGGTTTTTTTTTTGTTTATTGCTTAAATCTATCTATAAAATATATATATAAATCTTGAAACTTTTTAACTAATTTTGAATTATTTTATTTTATTTATTTATTATTATTATTATTATTATTTTTTGCCTACTTGTGCCTAAGATAAGATCTTACCTCAAAATTATTATCCTCTAATATCTTTTATTCCGTCCAACATAAAAAGTATAAATTCTAAATTATCAAAACGTTCGAGTAAATAAGTATGAATAAGTCGAGACCATTTCTAAACGAGAGTGATCTTAAAGATTTGATGGTTAAAAACTGTTTAAAAAAATTATTGTCCTCTAATATTAACGTGGTTGTATCAGTGTTAAATGAACACGACTCTTCACCATGGTATGACATTGTCCATTTTGAGTATAAGCTCTGATGACTTTGCTTTCGACTTCCTAAAAGGCCTCAAACCAATAGAGATAGTATTCTTTGATTACCCATGATCATTCCCTAAACAGGTGTCGTATCTGGATTCTAAATCCGGTGCATCAAACGTATGATTACAAACCTAGCAAGAGAATAAGAACGGGAATAACTGTCTCGTCTTTAAACTGAAAGGGGATTCCTTTATGCCAACAAAAAGAAAAGGAATTTGTGATTATTTATTTATTTATTTATATGGGAAATTCATGAATCAATAATGATTGAAAAATAATATAAAGGAATCTTTGGTATTCATTAATACATAGTTTTAAAAAGTTCATTTAATCTTTTGATAAAAGTAAGAAAATTATATGCTTTTGATTTTTAAAAGCAATTTAAAATTTATATTTATTGCCAATAATTTAATCTCTATCTTTTTAAATAAAATTACAAAATTATCCTTTATTCGTCATTGAAATTTTATTTATTAATAAAAAATTGAGTAATAATAATAATAATTAAGGACATATTTTCAAAATTCATATGAAAAGGTTATTACAGGATAAATATTTAAAAATAATAATAATAAACTAATGGTCTTTTTTTCAAAAATAAATAAATAGTTTTATATTAAAAAAAATTGATTATTTATTAAATAGATAAATAAAGGAAATAGAATAGAATATGATTCAAAAGGTATTAATTCAAAACCCCAAAAGATGGTTTGACACGTAATGTTGAATGGATAAAGTTATTCCCTTTTACCCCTTCGAATCATTGCATCAAATTTATTAACAAATGCCTTCTTTGGGGGCACTTTTGTAAAAACACATTTTCATCTCTTTTTACTTTAAATTTTTTTATTAATAACTTCCCAAAAGTTAAAATTCAAATCTCTTTTGTGGAATTTCATTTTAAAAATTACTTTTTAAAAAAAAATTACAATAAAATACAAAAATGTAATTAAAATATAAACAATTCATCAATTTTCTTATTATTTAATTTTACTCCTAATTTAAATTTAAGATTTAATTGGATAAAATTAATATATATATATATTAAAAAAAATCCAAAAGAAAAGACTTTATATGCAATCACAAAATAGTCACATGATATTCATGAATTAATTTGGTTTTTTTTTTTCATTATTTTGAGATCTATTTTCTTATTTAAATTATATATTAATTTATGAAAATTTCCACGTGGAAAAAGTTATTTTTTATTATTTTATTATCATTTTTCATTAAATAAATAGAACTAAATTTTATCAATTTCCACTTTAAACATAAAAAAAATGTTGCAATAATTTATGTCTAAGTTTAGGATCGAAATTTTAAAATTTATAGTAAAAAATTATTTATTTATTTACTTTTTTTAATTTAAAAAAATTAAATCTAAATATGAGTTTCTTTTTAATAAGGTTTTTCTTGTTATTCTCCAAAAAAATATATAATATTAAAAATTAAAAATTATATAAATCTCAATACCTAAATGTTGGAATGTGTCATTTCACTTTGATTAATTTAGCTTTATTCATTCCTTATCTATCTTTATTCATTACTTTCACTTTTATTCATGGTTCGACTACATTTTTCTTAATATAAATGAGCTCGATTCTCGTCTTTTTTTTTTTTTTTTTTTTTCACGATAATAGAAAAATAAATATTTCAAAAAGAGTTATCCACCAGCTTGATCATGGTTGTCTATTCTCGTAATTATGAGACAAGACTCATCTTAGACATGACATAAACATATCTCGTGATCGAGATTGAAACTCCAACCATGTTTTTTCTTCTTTGATAAAAAATAATTTGTGAAAGAAAAAAATATGATGACCCATACTCAGACCAACACGAGTACTTCCAGCATGTTTTGTTCTCACTCGCATGCATCCTAGGAACATTCTCAAAAGGTTACCCGAGGTAAAGTTGTTCCAAACAAACACACTTAACTATAAAGTTCTTATGATTGAGCTACTGAAAAAAAAAAGGTGCACCCTGAAATATAATTCAACTGGTTAAAACATATACTCCCAAAATATATATACGATAAACAAAAGATCAGAACCAAGGGCAATTGTGTAATTTTACATAAACGACAAGGTTTTTAAACGAAAGAGGAAATATTAATTAAATATGTTTTTTTTATTTGTCACAAATATTTTATAAAGCTACATTACTGTCAAATTTAGACTAAGGTAGGTGCTCCTCAATTTTCAAAGATTGGCCTTCAATATCTAAACCACCATATTCAAAATGGAATTATGTAAATTGTCCCACCAAATTTAATGTCATATGTGAATCCAAGAAAATTGGAACATCAAAACGGAATTTTTTTAATCAGACTTTACGATATAGGTATAGTTTTACTTTTATAAATTATAATTATCGAGCTACCTCGAGTAGCTGCTATAGAGATGTCTATAGAACGATGCGGGAACGGAGAAGCCTTCCCTACTCCTGTTCCCATCTACTATTTTAATCTCCAACCTCCCGAGTATATATATAAATTCATATTAAAATATTTAAAACATCATAATAAATTAGAAAAATATATATGTATAATTTTTATTTAAAAAAAAAAAGTAATATATCCTAAATAATTTTAATGTTTACAAATTAACCCGCCTAATTTAATATAATTTAATTGATTAAGGTATCATTAATGGGTAAAAAATCCAAATAATATTTAATAATAATAATCTCCCAAAATAAATATTTAAATTAGAAATAATTCTATAATATTCATAAATAAATCAAAAAAATATTCAAAGCATTTGGTATTTCAATTAAATGCTACCATTAAATGTAAGGGAGCTCTACGGAAATAGCTTTGGGGTTGCATACATAATTTCTCAATAATAATAATAATTATTATTATTATTTCATTTTGAGCATAATTTAAAAATCTCGACCTCTAGAACTAGGAACATGTGTTTAAATTAATTATACTCATACATGTTCAAGTNATTTTGAGCATAATTTAAAAATCTCGACCTCTAGAACCAGGAACATGTGTTTAAATTAATTATACTCATACATGTTCAAGTTCATAATCGTGCTATAAATTATTATTATTATTTAAAAAAACGAAATAAAAACTAAAATATTTATCAAATATAAATTCCATAATTTATTTACGCATGGAAGGAAGTCGTCATGCTTTAATTAATATCTTAAACCATTTAATATTATAAAAAAGAGAGAGAATTTTAGATTAATTCAAAGAGTAACCTTATTTTTTCAAGGCTATTTTAGTAATTACATTAAATAAAATTGATGACATCACAAAATGTCTCCAAATTAAAAACTAAAATAAATCATTTTTTCTATTATATATTTATTTAAAAAAAAACCAAAAAACCAAAGTCAGATCGTCTGGTTTATTTTATTTTTATTTAATTCACTTTTAATATCCCATTTAAAGAATCAAACAACATGGCTCCCGTTTTTTAAGCTACAAAGTCCAATCAATAAATAAATGAATAAAAATATTCAATATATGATGTCATTTATCTATTTATATAATATTATTTTAATCTATTCAAAAATATTAATTTTTATTTAAAAAATTTATTTTGATCGTTAAAATTAAATTACATTTTAACATTTTATTTACATCTATTTTTATAAATGTAATTAAAATATTAAGGACTCAATTATCGACAGAAAATAATTATTTAAAAAAAAAAAAAATATATATATATATATATATATATATATATTATTATAATATTGAAGGGAGGGGGCGTTGAATGGTCCTTTTTCGCCCTCGGTCACTATTTCACTAACCGAAGGGGCAGATAGCGTTGACGGTGGGAAACTAATACCCTTGTGTGGGGCCCACACACACATGTCATATTCTTAGTTATTCATCATCATTTAATTGTTTGCTGTTTTTTTTTTAAAAAAAAAAAAAAAAACTAATAATGAAAATATATTTATTTATTATTTGCGTCAGCATGATTCCATTTCCCTTGACCTTCTTCTGCTTTTCTTTTCATTAATTTTTTTTTTCTTAACCAATTTATTCATTTTTTTTTGGATAAAAATCATAAAATAAAAAAATAAAATAAATATAAATGCTATAATAAAATGAGTAAATATGGAAGGTAACTTCTAAATAAAAGAATTCAGTGACCCGGGTCGAATTATTGATTGGTTGAGCTAGTTATCAGGTACCGAATATGAATTTCAAATTTTGATTCAATTCGAGCATGAAATGTTTCAAAAACCATAAATTTGGTATACTCGTGCAATGAACATAACTCATTTCAATTATCGGAAATGCATGTGCTTTTTGTTTCAAAATTAACTCCAGCTACGCCGCTGGCCGTTATTTAAAGATTGAGTCATTATGATCTAAATTCAACGTTTGAGACATTAAATTATATTACTTTTTTTTTTAATTATATTAAATTTTGGTTGTTACAATATAATTAGAAAAATAATGTATGTTATTGGAAGCTCTCAAATCAAATTTGAATTCTACCCACTCATTTCTATTTTTGTTTTGTACCTTTCCTATTATTAAATTAAATGTTTAATTAATTTTTTTAGTTCTATTAATTTAATTAAAAAATATATAATAAATCTTGTGTATATGGAACGTGTCATCATATTGAGTAGAAAAACATATTTAAGATTATAGATGTAGAACCGGCCCATCGAACAGGAATAATCAGAGAGGTGGTCCGTATGGAGTGTCCCATTGTTCCTCGAGTGTTAGCCGTGGAGAGGAATGTCGTCGATTAGGGTGCTATTGGTCACTAACCAATCGTTCATGGGTCGCTCGCACTCTGCGTGTCGAAGTTGCTATAATTGATAAAATGGAGGTTGTTATCGGTATTCGCTCGTGCTTCAAGAGGAATGTCGTCAATTAGGGTGCTATTGGTCACTAACCAATCGCTCACGGGTCGCTCGCACTCTGCGTGTCGAAGTTGCTATAATTGATAAAACGGAGGTTGTTATCGGTATTCGCTCGTGCTTCGAGTATCGTCAAACATTTAAGTAGCGGAAAATTTATAACAAAAAATTTTACAACCTTAAAAAAAACAAAAGAAACTACAGCGTAAGTAAAAACAAAAAAGTGTTATTATCCAAATATATATATATTTGTATATATTTGGCAATAGAACAGCATGTTAAGAATTCTTTATATTTTAAATAAAAGTACCATATAAAATTAATCACTTTATTTAATTAATAACTTTAGAACAATTTTTCTAAAAAGCTCTGCCACGTCACCGTCACTAAAAAATTGCCACGTCACAGAAATTCCCATATATAAAATCCCAACCACCTCTCCCTTATTTCTCTGCCAAAAAACGCTCTCTTTTACACTTTTTTTTTCACATAAATTTTGATATTTACTTTTATTTATATATAATTGCGTTGATTGGAGGCTCTGTTGAATTAAGGAGATTAACGATTCATTCCGAGATTTCGGTGAATCCGGAATCAGGAAGAGAATTTTGAATTTGTGATTTTAGTATTTTGGATTGGAATTGGTTTTGGTGGATGCCGATGGCGGCGGGGGCAACTGATCGAGCGCGGCCGGTGATGATGCCGCCAGCGGCAGCGGCGGCGGTGACGGATACATTAGCGAAGGACGCGGTGTTAGGGTGGTTCAGAGGGGAGTTTGCGGCGGCGAACGCGATAATCGATGCGCTGTGTGGACATCTGGCGCAGGTGAGTGACATTGGAGGATTGGAGTACGAAGCAGTGTTCGGTGCGATTCATAGACGACGGCTGAATTGGATCCCGGTCCTGCAAATGCAGAAGTATCATCCGATCGGCGACGTCGCGGTGGAGCTCCGGAAGGTGACGGCGGAGAAGAAGAAGAAGAAGAAGAAGAAGCAGAATCAGGAGGAGGAGGAGGAGGAGGAGGAGGCGGCGGAAGTGGCCGAGGACGACGGCGATGTTGAAATGGAGGCGAAGAAGACGAGTGAAGCAGATGAAAATGGAGGTAAGATGTGTTCGGATGAGGAATTTGTCGAAGAGGAAGCGAATAATGAGAAAGTGAAGATCGAAGAGATGTCGATTGAGATCAACGAAACCGAAGGCGGAAGAAATGAGGATTTGGCTCCAATTGAAGAGGAGGATTCAATCGGAAGCGAGATAACCGATTCAGGTAAGTATTCTCAATCAATCAAAATCCTTAATCCATTTTTCAATTCTTGATTTCTGTTGATCCAAAAACTTCTGATCGATTCTCCAAAATTTCTCAAGAAAATTCAATCTCTTCGTTGATGAACAGCGAACAATCGAAACTCTCAATCGAAAAAATTCTCAAAAGTCCACAAATCGACTGTTCCAGCGAAAAGAATTCTTTTCAACATTCACAAGATTCAAACAGAAACAAAAAATTTCAGAGTCAGATCCGTGATTTAATCTTCTACAGAAACTCTGTTTCGTCAAATTCATCAGTTTAGGGATTCCCTTTTTTCTTTCTTTTCCAGTTACTTTCTTCAAATTCATCCAAAAAGGTACTCAAAAATCAAAATCCTTACGTTGTTCATCCTAATCAACAAATAAATTTCTAGCGCCAATCGAATATCTTCCGGAGGTTTAGGCCGGGGGTTTGAGATTTTCGAGGTGAGCAGAAAAAGTTAAAGACGTTACAAGATTCTACGGTTAGTCCTGGAATGACGAACACTGACAGCTACGCAACGCCTCGAGATGGAGCTCTTAGTTTAATGGAAATCAATACTCATCTTTCAATCTCAGCCGTCCAATATTCTACTCAAAAACCCTTTCCCCAATAAAATAAAATAAATTCCTTTCGCGACAAATTTAATAATAATTTCATTATTGAGCATGGTTCTTGATATGTATTATTTTATTTTTCAATACGGTTATGAAATTCAGAGGTTATAGCATAAAATTTGTCACGGACAATGAGTTGACTAAATTTAAAACCATTATTTTAAATTGGGCATTTCATTAAATGCATTTGTTTGGTTAACTGTTGAGTAATTTATTGTGTTCTTTGGCAGGATCTCAAGGGGGAGGAGGAGGAGGAGGAGTGCAGGCCAGCTCTGCAGAAGTTGAGATATGCAGCAACCATGGAGAGTGTGAAGCACGTCCGGGGCTGATGAAGTTGACAAAAGGATTCTCCGCTAAGGAGCCAGTGAAGGGCCATATGGTGAGCTCTTTCTTTTCCCAAATTCAAATATCATCATTTATTTTTTAATTTAAAATGAGCGTTGATGAATGGTGTGGAGGAGTCGGTTACAACGTTTTTTTAGTACCGAAGCTTTTTTGGTCTGTTCATTTTTAATCTTGAAATGAAACAAAGTTGAAGATGTTGAAGATTGTTGGGAGTGAGTCCTAGGAAAGGATCATGGGTTTCTATGTAAGGAATACATTTTCATTGGTATGGGGCCTTTTGAGGATGCCCAAAGCAAAGCCACGAGAGCTTACTCAAAATTGACAGGATCATGGGTTTCTATGTAAGGAATACATTTTCATTGGTATGAGGCCTTTTGAGGATGCTCAAAGCAAAGCCATGAGAGCTAACTCAATGTTGCCAGTATCGTACCATTGTGGAGAATCGTGATTCCTAACATGATATTAGAGCCATGCCCTAAACTTACTCATGTCAATAGAATCCTCTATTGAACAAAGATTGTGAGCCTCGAAGGTATAGTAAAAAAGTGACTAAAATGTAGAACAAAGGGTGTACTTTGTTCGAGTGCTCCTGAGGAAGGAGTCGTGCCTCAATTAAGAGGAGGTTGTTTGAGGGATCCATAGTAGTATACTTTGTTTAAGGTGAGGTTGTTCGAGGGCTCCATAGTAGTGTACTTTGTTCGAGAGGAGGATTGTTGATGATTGTTGGAGTGAATCCCACGTGGGCTAATTTAGGAAATGATCATGGGTTTATATGTAAGGAATACATCTTCATTGGTATGAGGCCTTTTGGGGAAGTCCAAAGCAAAGCCATGAGAGCCTATGCTCAAAGTGGACAATATCATACCATTGTGGAGAGTCGTGATTCCTAACAGAAGAATGGTGCTCGTACTCTTTCGTACTTCGTACTCTTTCTCTTGAAGTTGAGATTCAAATTTATTTGTATTATTTGTATCATTCATTTTTTTTGTAACATTTGGTGACAGGTGAATGTTGTGAAAGGATTGAAATGTTATGAAAACATTTTCACAGAGTCTGAATTGGTGAAGTTGAATGACTTTGTTGATGATCTTCGCTCTGCTGCAAAGAATGGGGAGCTCTCTGGTTAGCATTAACTCTCTCTTAATAGCTTCAACATTTACTATTTTCGATCAGACTTCTTGAAAACCATTCTGATAGGGACAATCAATACCCTTCCTGCAACTCTCTGTACCCAATTTGATGAACATCTTAATGAAAAACATTGATGTCAACAACAGTGTATCACTGGTTTGAAGGCCTTTCTCCATAGTTTTCTTCAGCTTAGTTTAGAATCTGAATTGAATCTTCTTTACGTGTGCAGGAGAGACATTTGTTTTATTCAATCAGCAGGTGAAAGGCAACCGGCGAGAGATGATCCAGCTTGGCGTCCCCATTTTTGGACAGATCAGAGATGACTCTGCCAATAACAGCCGAACAAGTATGATATTTTAACCATTTGAGGTCGTTGAAATCGATGTTGAAATCGATGTAGGTGTAGGTCACTATGCCGATCTGAACATAGTTTAGTTTGATACGTAAAAGCACTAGTAACACGCCGATCTGAACATTGTTTAATACTCTACTAATATTGTCCATGCTTACAGGCAACATAGAACCGATTCCACCTCTTCTTGTGACGGTTATTGATCATCTCATTCAGTGGCAGCTCATTCCGGAGTACAAAAGACCAAATGGATGTCTCGTCAATTTCTTTGAAGAGGTATTATTATTGTATTCTATTTCTAAACCACGTTTGATTTCTTTGATGATGACTGAAAATATGGCTTGTGCTGTAGGGCGAGTATTCACAGCCATTCCAGAAACCTCCACACTTGGAACAACCCATTTCCACTCTCTTCCTTTCTGAATCAACTATGGCTTTTGGGCGTTCTATTGTAAGTGATAACGAAGGCAACTATAAGGGGCCGCTCATGCTGTCCTTGAAGGAAGGGTATGCCCTTTAAACTCTGTTGTTCTAATCAATCAAATCTAGCTTTTGTTGTGGTTTCTTGTACGTAGTACTCGAGTCGTGGCCACGTTTCTAAACCATAATACAAGCATGTAATTTTGCAGATCCCTTTTGGTCATGAGGGGCAACAGTGCAGATGTTGCACGCCATGTCATATGTGCATCTCCTAATAAAAGGGTCACCATCACGTTCTTCCGAGTTCGGCCAGACTACGATCAATGCCAATCACCAACCCCTCAGCAGATGTCGAACGCTGTAACTCTATGGCAACCGGGTGTTGCTGGCACATGCACCTTGCCTAATGGAGCCACCTACGGCTATGAAGCAATGGAGGTAATGCCAAAATGGGGGATCCTTCATGCACCGGTGGTCATGTTAGCTCCTGTGCGCCCTATGGTGATGAGCCCTGGAAGATCTCAACGTGATGGCACTGGAGTGTTCTTACCATGGGCTGTCAATTCAAGAAAACCAGCAAAACATCTTCCTCCTCGCGCTAGAAAAGGTCGGTTCCTTGCATTACCTTCCCCTGTCGAAACTCGTCTACCAGACTCATCTTACGAACAACCAGGCATAAGTGTTTGAGTCTGAAATCAGAGCAGTTCTGAAGTCGAAGCAACACGACTCTACTAAGTAGCGTTCTTGTCCTTTCACTGATGGATCTGAGTGAGTTTTTCCTATTAATTCCATCCCCTCCCCGAACACCACGAACCGCTTATTTATTTGGTTTCCAAGTTCTTAGGGTTCTTTTCTTTCTTTTAGATGAAGTTGAGGTTCAAAGTTTGAAGAGTGAACTAGAGGATTTAGGTTCGAATTTTGTATTTACTAATTGTATTTAAATCTTTCCTTTTCCTTCTATTCTAGAGGTTAAACTTAACTATCATCCTGGCATTGTTGATTCAAATTCATCACTAGTTCTTGATGGGAGTGCTTGAAACCGTAATCAACCTATGGTATTTTCTAGCATACTTGATTATATTCAGCTAGAGGCCTATACATAGAACCCGAGAAACTGCCCGAATTCCGAATGGTTAGCTTCTCTTTTGAGTGATTCTTGAGTGTTTCCTAAAGACCCTAAGGTAAGTCTGCATATTGATGTAGAAAACCCATAAATGACTCAAATTCTAGAGTTCCATGATTGAACGAACGAAATCAAGTACTGATTCGAACACGATTCCTTCCAGGATAGTTAAGACTTTGCATTCAACAGATAAAAGGAATAACACTTTGAAAAAAAATGAAATATAACATAGGAAATCAGTTAATAACCTTTCATAGATTTGATTTACCGAGCTTTAGGAGTTTTGTCATTCGGTATCGGTACCCCAGTCCAAATCTTCGTCGTCTTCAGCAGTACTCAGTCGCTTTCGCATTTCCTCTCGATTTGCTATCCCACCCTGTGTTGCTACTTTCTTTTCCTCAATAATGCTCAGATCCTCAATCTCATCCCACCCGAGATCTTCGTCCTCGGGCATAGAAGGCTGCGTCGAAACAATTGAAACATCACTGTCTTTCGAAGATTCGCCATGTTCAGACTTGGCCTCTACTGCCACCTTCATATCTGATTTCAATCCTTGATCTTTGTTATTCAGCCTAGAGCCACCTTCCAAATGGACTTTCTGAGAACTCTTCTCCCCCTTCCCGTCGTCGTCATCAACAGAGCTTCCTCCGTTCAATTCATCGACCGGAACTTCCTTCTTCACAACTTCAGTATTGGCATCTTTCACTTCCTCATCGACATTGCGTTCTTCGCTCTTTGTAGCTTTACCCCGAACTTCATTACTAACCTCACTCTTCACCGAATCCCCTTTCGACCGGACATTGATCTCATTGTATCCCTCATCACCGTCGTCGTCATCCACATCCCAACTCAAATCCTCCTCTTCTTCCCTTGCAATAGCTCTCTTCACAAGATTTGCCCTAACATCCTCAGCTTGCTTAAGCTTATGCGCTTTATAAAAATACCTACACCAGAAAGTTTCATCATCAACAACATTAGGAACAACCTTCTTGTGTATATTATCTATTCCACCATTTTCTTCCATCAAGTTTTCAATTTCTTCATTCCTATCATTCAGCACAAATTGCGATCTCCACTGATCATAATCACCAACATCTTCAGGTTCCTCGCAGTAAGTGGCCGGATCGCCTTGAAGCAAACGAACCTGAGAATCAAACCTACTGTAGGGCTTGGAACACGGGCTTCTTTGATTACTCAAATTTTGGTTACTACCATTATCAGAGTCAGATTCCTGATCTATAGCGAGGATCGCGTCCTTACCTTGCGCGATAATCTGAGCCGTACCTTTCAAAACGGAGCTACCGAATTCATCGAAGGCGTGCCCTACCGTCTCCAGCGATCCTTGAGCGACCTCAATTTCCTTCTTCAATCCCGAACCAAATTCCTGGAGATCGCGCCGGTAGGTATCGATAACCGATTCAGATTTAGCGCTCAAAGTCTGGATCAGACCACCGAAACTCCAAGCTTCAACAGCCGCGGAGGAATCCGCGACAGTACTTGACTTCGGATGGGGACTCGAATCCGATGTTCCTTCTCCTTCTTTCAACAAGGACTTCTCAGGCGATTGAGGTTCAGATTCGGACACTGTCGAAGGATCGGGATCGTCGGAAAACACCGATCTGAAGAAATTCATTTGACAGATTCGAAACAACGACGAAATTAAGCAAAAGATCGATCAGAGAAAAATGAAGTTTGGAAGAGACGCAGTGTTCGTGTTCGTCAAGATGGTGGGAAGTCTCTATCTGGATGAACGTAAGGCCACACCATAATCAACAAAGCTCGAAATCCCAATCCCATTTCAAAGTTCAGTTATTTCTCATGGAAATCTCCAATTTAGGGCTTTTATATTATATGGTTTGGTTTTTCCACCCTTTAGGGGTTTTTATTGGATTAAATTATACCCAAAGAAAAAACTTTATAAATATTTTTACATTTTTTTTAATTTTAAAATTTATAATATATTATTTTTTATTTTTTGTATTTTTTAAATACTATTAAAAGTTCAATATATATTTTTTAGACTGATTTCAAAACTAACGGGGAGAGTATTTTTAGACAGTTTTTTTTTTTTTTTTTTTTTTTTTTTTTTTTTTTTTTTTAGGTGATGGTTTGCTGATACAGGAGGGAAGTTCCCTAAAAGCAACGAGAATTTGACTACCATATTTAAGATATTTTTATCAATTTAGACAGAATTTTTTAAGGGCATAGATAAATCCACACTATTTTCAACTAGTGGCAAGGATGTAACGGTGGATCATAGCGTTAAACCTCGTTGTTCCATGACAAGTTTTGGCCTGAAAATAGATGGAAGCGTTTAGAGACCTAAAGATATTTTGATCAATCTCAAAATAAGGCGATTGTTCTAAACTCCAATCATGCAGATAGTCTGATTTTAGCATTATTTTGTTCGTTAAGTCCTAAGAAGAACAATTAGAACGCTAATTTCGTGTAAGAAACAATCACAACGTTTTACGATACCGAGCAAAAGCGGAAATAAAAATAAATATATGGAAGTAGAAATGTAAAAAAAAAAATATATATTTATATATATATACATCAAATGGGTTTAACATAATATAAAATTTGAAGGAAGGAAGAACAAAGTTGAGAATAAATGAAAAATGGAGAAAGTTTGCTAATAATTCCTATGCAAATCTTCACCTTCTCTTCCTTCTTCCTTCTCTCTCTCTCCTTTTACCTTTCTTTTGATTCTTAAAAAAAAAACAAAAAAAAAAAAAAAAAAAAAAAAAAAAAAAAAAAGAAAAAAAAAAAAAAAAAAAAAAAACACTTAGCCAATTTCCCCCAAATCCAACCATATTAGAAAAAAAAATGGGTTTTTCTCGGTTCGGTTCGGTTCGGTTCGGTTCGGTTCGGTTCGGTTCACTATTCACTCTTCCAAGGCATGAGTGGAGGGACGGTAGAGATCGTACGGGGCCCAAAGATGATCGACGGTGCAGGGCCTCCTGGAATCTAGCCTTAGCCAGGGTTTGCCCTTGCCGCTCCAGTGGAGGAGGCTGATTGGACCAGGGTGGAGGCTGCGGCATTTGCCTTCGAGGTTGTCGCCGCCGAGGCCGTGCTGGTTCCAGCGGTGGTCGACGGCGCGGATGTCGCCGGCGAGGACGAGGAGGAAGGGCGGGAGAGAACCAAGGTGGTAGATACGGCGCTGCTTCTGGACTGCCATCCAGTCCTCCATCTTCTGGGTGAACTTACCGGACCTCCACTTTTTGATGTCGACGACCATGACGCCGGTGTTGAAGTAGCAGGGCTGTCGCGTGCTGAACGTCTCTGACAGCTTCCGGTCCGACCAGAATTGGTCGGTGAAGTACTTCGTGAAGTTTGCGTGGCAATACTCCGGTGCTGCTAATACCTGCGTTTATATGAAATAATATTTTTTTTTTATTGTTTTCTTAGGGGTATTCTAGACTTTTCACTTCTCCGAACTATTTTTTTAAATTAAATGTGGATTAAAATGTGTTGGATAATAATAAAAAAAAAGTATTCAAAGTTCAAAATTTTTAAAAATATATTTTATTGTTTTCATAGGTTGGAATGAAGTTCCTTAGGGATATTTTGGACTTTTCACTTCTCCAAATATTTTCCAACTCCAATTTGAAAAAAAAAAAGAAATAAAATGTGGATTAAAGTAGGTTGGGCAATAAAAAAGTTTTTCAACGTTAATTTAAAAAAAAAAAAATTTATTTTATTGTTTTCATAAGTTGAAATTCCATCATTAAAAAGCTTCTTAGGGATATTTTAGACTTTTCACTTTCTCCAAAATATTTTCCTGTGGATTAAAATATATTGGACAATAAAAAAAGTTTGTAAAAGTTCAAAATTAAAAAGAAAAAATATTTTATTGATTTCATAGGTTGAAATTCCATCATCAAGGAGTTCCTTAGGGGTATTTTAGACTTTTCACTTCTCCAAAATATTTTCCAACTCCAAATAAAATGTAGATTAAAATATATTAGACAGTAAAAAAAAGGTTTTTAAAAGTTCAAAATTAAAAAGAAAAAACATTTTATTAATTTCATAGGTTGAAATTTCATCATCTAGAAGTTCCTTAGGGGTATTTTAGACTTTTCACTTCTCAAAAATATTTTCTTGGATTAAAATATATTGGACAATAATTTTTTTTTTTTTTAAAGTTCAAAGTTAAAAAGAAAAAAATATTTTATTGATTTCATAGGTAGTTCCTTAGGGGTATTTTAGACTTTTCAGTTCTTCAAAATATTTTCAAACTCCGACTTGGAAAAACCAAAAAGACAAAAAAAAAAAAAAAAAAAAAAAAAAGGAAAAAAAAAAAAAAAAAAAAAA
>NC_036649.1:8345650-8410487 GCF_002806865.2 Cucurbita pepo subsp. pepo | reverse complement strand
AAAAAAGGAAATTTTGTAGAGAGAGAAAGAGAGAGAGAGAGAAATGTATAAATACGGAGTTTAGGGTTTGATGATCTGAAATTGAAGGTTTTGATTTGATACCTTATCGCCCAAATCCACTCCCCAAAGCTCTGCAACGTCGTCAACAACGACCAAATCGGAATCCAAATATATGACTCTCTTAACCTCCACCGGCAGAATCTCCGCCAAGTAAATTCTCGCGTAGTTCAATGGCTGATCCAAAGCTTGTCGAATGGATTTCGAAATTTTCCCCCGAACCCTACCGGAATCGAATCGATAAACCTTAAAATTGAGGTACGGAAACGTGGTTTTGATGCACGAGAACACCTCGGAGTCGAATCTCGCCCACAGGAAGTGAAATTCCACGTTCTCAGGGCAAGTCGAGTGCTGAAGAATCGACAGAACGGCCGCCATTGTTCCTCTCAGGTAATTCGAATCCAAAGTCATAGCCACGTGAATCTTCTCATCTCTTTTACAGGAATCGCCATTCCGAAACGCCGGAGCTTCGCGAAAGATAGGAACGTCGGAGGAAGGCTTGCGGATGATCCCTAGGCGGATTCCGGCGGTGGCGGTGGCGGTGGCGGTGGCGGGGAGTAGGATGAGGAGGAAAGACAGGAGGAGGCCGAGGAGAGAGATGGAGAAATGGAGATGGTTGTTGTGGAAGGCCATTCCTGCCCTGTAAATTGGAGTTTTGGAAATTGGAACAATGGAGAAAGAGGAGATGATTGATCAAAGAAGTGACAGAAACGGAGTGATGGCAGCCATTGTTAGGCTGGTTTGGGAGAAGGATTGGGAAGGAAGAATTAGGAACGATTGATGATAAGGGATATAAGTTGAGGAGGAACAAGGTTGGTGGGATTCTGAGGAAGGGAAAATTCTTAGGAGAACAATGCCTATTTCTGGGCATGCTCATGGTGGGTTGGGATTATCATTACTCCTTTCTCTCATGGAGCTACATCCATTTTCTTTTTCCTTTTTCAGCTTCCATTTCCTTTCCACATTTCTTGGACTTAGAACCAGGGGATCTAGCCAATTTTTAGATTTCTTTGTTCCTCAAAAACACTCAACTACTTCATCTTTCTCTACCCATCCTTTTCTTCTTCTAATTTTTGACAAACATAAATGAAGATACTCGGGAGGGGATATTGTTTGATCCATGGGGTCCTTTGTTTTTTTAGTAAAGTTTGATTTTAGATGATTGCATAGTTTTGTTGATTGTTTGTACTGGGATTTCAAAGCAAGAAAAACACTTTTAGATGATTTGTTTGATCCTAGTGACTTCTTTTCTCTTCCCTTTATCCACTTTTTTCTTGATTCATTCTATTTTTGCTATTTACACTTATCTTTCTCTTTTGCTATTAGTGTGCTTCAAGAAGGATTGTGAATTGTTTGTAGCATTCATAATATCTTACACATGCATAAGGTTTACTAGTTTGAACGCATCTTTAACTCTTATATTATGCTTGATATTATAATCTTTTATAAGAAAATGCTACTTAAAAGTGTATAATGTTCAAAAAGTGTGGAGTGATCTAGGTGTTTATTAATTGTATAATGTCTAATATGTGTAAGAAGGAGCATACATAGGCAATAATAATAAAAAAAAAAATTGTAGTTACATTATTTATATATACATATATATATACTATGCAATAAAAAAGGAATTCGCGGTTAAAACAATAAATTTAATCGAAGATTTGAGCTACATGTTTGTTTTATGTGTTATATGTGTAGTGTAGTGAATTACGCTCATAAATAATATTTATATTTATCAATTTGAATATAACTGAATAGATAAGCTGCTCAAGTTTGAATTTGCTCTTACTATCGCTCAGCTAAAATAAATTATATTTATAATTTAAAAAAAATGGTAAGAACTAGACATAAATTTTTTAAAACAGAAACTAAAAACGAAATTATTATCAAACCGACCCAACTGGTAAGAACTAGACATAAATTTTTTAAAACAGAAACTAAAAACGAAATTATTATCAAACCGACCCAACGGCCATCAATGATTTCAAAATTATAGAAGAAACTATAGGCTTTCACACCTCAACAAGGCTCTATCCATTTGGAATGGATTTTTGAAGCAAAAGTGAGTGATACAAGGTTGAAGAACTTTCAAGATGTTGCACCTTGTTTAAAGTTTATAACACTTGATGTTAACGGTCAATTTGATCGACAAACAACGTCAAAGTTCATCCTTTACGGGCGCTTCAAAACACTGTTCATCCCAATAGTAGGGGAACTTCAATCTTGCAGCAGTATGGGGCATGGCCCAGTCATCATAAATAAACCTGCAACCATAAACCAAAACATCTTGGTTGTTCATGAGTCTCACCTTCAAATTACTCCCAAGTACCATAATGAGCTTCTTCAAGCAAATGTATATAATTCGTTAAGCTCGAGTTATAAAAACAAATAAAGATGAAATACATAATGTAAAATGGAAGAAAAATACGCACACTTTGGCTGGTGGCCTGGAAATGATGACAAGCATCTGCAAATCCTCATGTTCATTCGTATTCCATATCTGTGTTAATGGTCAACCATTCAAGTGATATCAGAGGCTTGGTTTGAGTTGAGAATTGTTTGAACATTGTGGTATATTTGATAAACTGAAAATATAATTTGAAACAAAAAAAAAAAAATTTCAAGCATGATCAGGGGCTTAAACTGATGATACCATGCACATCGGTCCACATTTCACAGATCAATGTAGAAAGTCACTGGAGAAAGGTTTCGTCAGAAAGCCAGATTTCATGATTCTTTGATCCACTAAAAGAACAGGAACGTATAACCATATATGTATATATATACACAGTAAACAGTGAACTTCATTATCCCATAAAACAAAGGGAGGAGGAGGTCAGGCCTCAACTCCTCAAAGACAGTATAAGAGGAAGTAGCTAACTCCAAAAACCCGTCCTCAGTTCGCATATGCATATATCTAGGCCTAAGCCGGATTGTGTTTCCTTTCTTCCATGGGGTGGGATGGAAAGCAAGCATTCTCATTTCACTGGAAAATCATGCAATGAAGAAGTTTGAAGAGTCCAGTGGGAGTGAAAGGATTTTGAAGGCTTTTGCCTTGTAATTTAATTTTTCATCAAAAAACATGTAGACGCAAATCCCCGTTTAAGACCCAAAGAACAATCAATCTCATTAACCACAAACTGAGCAGAAACATTGACCTTATTTGGTAGTTTCACCTTCCAAATTCCCAATTAGCAAAATGGCAGTTTAAACGGACAGATAACCAAGAACATTCAAGCAAGATTCACATGAGAAGGAGGTTTAGAAATCAAGGAAACTACGCCCTTCTTTCCTCCCTATCCCGAATTCAAGATGCTCCTTGGGGGAAAATACCAACATTCATTTGCAAGAGCAAATACACTCCCGACCCTCATAAAGAAAATTATATATCATAAGATTCAATGAACCAGTAGTTTTCTGTTGACTACTGAAAATCCTATGAAGTGAGGTTATTTTAGCACTTACCCTAGCTTTTATTTGACAGCTGAGTAATTTGTGCTATTTCTCTCATTTTGAATGTTTTGCTTAGGCCATAGAAAATTCTTCAACTGGCAAAGTAAAGTCTCATTCATCCTAGCTTGATTTATTGTCTTTAGATCCATTGAACTTCCAATTTTTTCGAACCACTCACCCTCGCCATCTTTAAAAAAGAAGGCTTCCATAAGCTTTCCAATACTCATTGCATGGCAACAAAAATTCTAAGGATAGCAAGACTAGACATTTGAGACTAAGTTGTAAGCAATCAGAAATGATGTATATCAACTAAGCCCACAATATTTATGGAGACTTCTAAAGCAAGGAAGGGATTTAAGTAGAACAACGTACCTGGTGAGCATCATTAACAGGTATGTGAAATGTACAGTTTGAATAGATAGAAAATTCTTTTGGTGTTCCAGGGTACTTTCCATGAGAACTAGGTGCGAGAAAGAGAGTGCCAGTCCCCTTCAAAACCACAAAAACTTCTTCACAGGAGTGCCTGTGAATAGGTGTGTGTGATCCAGGGGAAAATGTTTGGAGCCACACCTCCACCTGCAAAATTCAGTAAAGTGGTAAATGGCTAGCACAGGCCAATAAAAAATATCTTCTGTTTCATTACAAAGCTAGGCTAGGTTCTAGAACCTCGAAGGATGAACACGCCATACCTCCTTCAGCCCATGCAATAGTGAACCTGCAACGGTAATGTGAGACAAGCCTCCCCTTCCATAGTTATCTTGTGGAAGCTCACTGATATTTCTCACTAGAGGCAACCCTGGATCCATGAAAAAATTTAGATGCATGTAGAAACAACAAAAAATGTTAGCTACCATGCGGAAGTCAGTCAGGTACATAAAGTTCAACTTTCAGACCATCCCCGTCACAAGTACACATCAAAACACTTAGGTCCGAAGTCACATAGGTAAGCTTAAATACAACAATTCGAAGACTCAAAACAGAGCAGAACATCCATTAGTTCGGTAGTAAATTTGTAGCGCTTTGTCCTGAATGTTATCATGACATAACATGTTCAATACTCAAATACCCTAAAACCAAAAACCACCATATTTCTAGTCTTACAACACAAGCATAAAGGCTTATTAACCCAATGAAGGTATTGTGTAAAATCTGAAGCCCAATTTTATGGATACCATTATTCAAGACAACGTCTTGGGAGTTTGTACTTTTCTTCCTAGAAGAGTGGAAGATTGGCTTATGCGTGGAATCTGATGGGGAAAACCAAGGTCGTAGGGAGCTGTGCCTTTAGAGTTCTTTGGTGACATAAATGGAAAGAAAGAAGTGCAAGATCCTTTAGGTCTATACGTTTTTACATTTGAGTAGTCTTGCACAAAACACAGCGCTTAGATGGATAATTTTACACAAAAATTCTTTGTAATTACAATCTCTTGATGATTATCAATGATTGGACGGCTCTCATTCCGTCGTTTTTGGGAGCTGAGTTAATCGTCGTCCAAAATGCCGGTGGAAGCCATCAAAATCCGCGAAAATTCTATAAGAAACTCGAAAGGAAGGTATTGATCTGGTTGCCGCCTAGTTACTTCAAAAAACGTCTCTAATGGCCAAAAGGGCTTCAAAAGCTACTCAAATGGAAACCAAAGGGAGCAAACAAAAAACATGTAATATCAAGAGCATTACATATGATAAAACTCAACTTCTTCGGAGTTTACGAAGCACAGACCAGCAAAACAACGAAGCAACAATTGCGAAACGGCGCAGGAGGAGCTAAAATTGGTGGTGGAAGAAGAAAAGTACATACCAATGATCGAGCAAGGTGATGCTTCGGATATCGCAGGAAGGAAAATTAAGCAAAGAGATACAGCTAAGGAAAGTCCCGCCATCCAATCGCTTCTGCAATTTCACCATTTTTGGAGCTCGATCTCCAGCTCACTCTTATATACCCTTCCCGAGACTTCCAGATTTTGTACGCCCAATCATTTTTAATTATGAAATTCCAATATTTTTAATAATTAATTTATTATACGTTAAATAACCAATTTTATAGTTTCTTTTTAATTTTAATCTTTTAAATTACAATATTTTTAATAATTAATTTATTATACGTTGAATAACCAATTTTATAGTTTCTTTTTAATTTTAATCTTTTAAATTTAAGCTTATAAATGCAACTTATTTTAATAAAATTTTTATTTTTTTTAAAAAATCAAAATTTTCAAAACTAATAAAAATAATTTTATAAATTTAATTATTTATTTTTAAAATTTGACTAAAAATCAAATAATTGAAAAACCTAATAAAAATAGGAAGAAAACGTTGTCAAACACAACTATATATATTAGACTTGATTTAAATACGTCGTTATATTTATAAATAAAAATATTTAACATCGATATTACGGATTAATAGAGATTTATGATATATATAAATTATTAATTAAATTTTTTAATTAATTGGAGTGACTAAACTATATATATATATATTTAGTATTTAACCTGACTTGATTTAAATATGTCGTAATATTTATAAATAAAAATATTTAATCGATATTAAGGATTAATCGAGATTTATGATATATATATAAATTATTAGTTAAAAGTTTTAAATTAATTGAAAGGACTAAACTATATATATATATATATATTATTTTTTAGCGATTTAAATATATTTTTATATCTATAAATAAAAATATTTATCGTCGATATTAAGGGTTAATCAGATTTATGATATATATATATAATTTTTTTAAAAGCAAAAATAACTTAATTATTGATTTAAATATTTTTTTATGATTTTTTTTAATTTTAAATTATTCATAAAATCGGACATCACGTGGTGGCTTGCCGCGACGGTGGCGGTGGCCATTCGCTGAAGCCACCCAACAACCAGCAAATCGGTTGATTTTATTTATTTATTTATTTCTTTAATTTGGGCTTCGGCATAAATACAGTTCCCGCAGATCATCTTTCAACGTATCCGAATTCAGTTACCCATTTATTCTACGAACATTTGCGGAGCTTCGATTCTAAAGCCTGCTTGATTCTACAGGCTTGGCAGATTAAAGAACTATATACTATTCCACCGCCAATCAATATAATTCTGATTTCTTCTGTTGCAAGCCTATAATCAACACTTTTTTTTTTTTTTTTTTTTTTTNCTTTCGATATATTAATATGAACATCTAGCGCTTCCTGGAAATGGGTTTTCACGATTTTTGATTTAAATCGAAAACCCATTGCCGGAGCAGTGCTAATGATGGAATCGAAGTGATCGCTCTCTGCCATTCGTCTCTCATGGGGAGTTTTCTTGGTGGGTTTTTGTTGCCGCTGCTGCTTCTAACTGGTAAGCGTTCGTCTATTTTCATGTTGTAACTTCTTGTGAGTTCCTGTTCTTATGAGATATTTGCACCATTTGCTTTGGAACTGGTCGAGGGCTTGCTGTGTTTTTTGCTCAGTTTGATATCTGCCGGTACATTTTTTAGGATCTAAACTGTTCTTGATGTAATCATTGGTCGTTGTTCTAGCTATGTTTTTAGCATTCTTAGTTTGAGGGATTAGAACATTTAGTTTTGTTTATCAAGTTTAAAGACATAATGGTATTAGTTACTGTTAGTTAAGGAACAAAGGCGGGTTTGCAGCCTTTTAAATAGGTGTCGTTGTAAGAGGTGTTAATCAGTTTTATCCAAAAGCTTTTCTCCAAGAACAGAGTTCATTAAAGTTAGTTTTAATGGGGTGTGGCGATAGGGGTTGTCCTTTCCCAAGAAAACTACCCTGTTGAGTATTTTAGTGAGAAACTTAGTGATGCTAGGCAAAAAATGGAGCACATACGAAGAAGAGTTGTTATGGGCATCAATGTTAGCACCGAGATTATCGAAGACTTTGCCACTAGATACGGTTGTAAAAAGGGTGAATGACCGAATATGTACCTAGGATTACCTTTAAAGGGAAACCACAAATCATTCTCCTTCTAGAAGACCATTATTGAAAAAATTAAAAGAAGGTTATCGACATGGTCATCATGTTATACTTCCAAAGGTGGAAGGCTCACCCTAATACGAGTCACATTGTTCAATCTCCCCACTTACTACACGTTTCTATTTGAAATGCCACAAAAGTTGGTTACGGATATAGAAAGATTATTGGAAACTATTAGTGGAAAGATGACCCACATCTTATCTGTTGGAATATCATAAGCCTCCCACTAGACGAGGGAGGACTTGGTCTATTTTCAATAAAGGAGAAGAATAAAGCTCTTCTCGCCATATTGATATGGAGATATCTTCACGAAGAAAACGCCTTGTGGAGAAAAATTATAAAGACTAAATATACTCCTACATCACATACAAATCAACCCCTCCATCTTGTGCAAAGGGGCCATAAAAGTACATAAAAAAACACCAAAACCTTATCTCCAACTGAATTTGCCATAGGGTGGTGAGAGGAGGATTCTGGATCGATACTTGGATTGAAAACACCAAGCTAGCCTTGTGATATCCACTTTTGTATAGACTCTCTCATAGTAAAACAACTACGATCAAAGAAACATGGAATGATATCAACAACTTATGGGGCGTGATGATCGGTAGGAACCTAAAAGATAATGAAGCTATGGAATGGGCCGAATTAAGCCTTGATCTTGCCCAAGTTGTATTGTCTAAAGAAAAACCTCATTGACATGGCTTCGCTCTACAAAGTCTTTGATGGTGGACATAGGAAAAAAAGTAGAAGTAATAAACCCCACGCTAGCAAAGACAGTATGGAAAGGAACTTCACCATAAAAAGGTGAGAATCTTCCTTTGGAAAATAGCGTATAAAGCCATTATAGCAAGTGAAAATCTACAAAAAAAAGAATGCCATTTGTAACTCTATTTCCAAGTTGGTGCCTATTATGCAAGAAAAACAATGAATCACAAAACCACTCATTTATGCAAGTCATATACGCTCAAAATTTCTGGACAAGAATTCTCAATATCTTCGGATGACATCTCACTTTCCTAAAGGAGGTAAATGATTTATTGGATATGACCTTAACATACCATCTTTTCAAGAATGCAAAAGTCCCGTTATGGAAAAACCTTATCATTGATTTTTTTTGGAATCTATGGAAAGAAAGAAATCAAAGAGTATTCATGTAAAAGACATAGGATTATACGAAACTCATCGACAATGCTGTTTGTCATGCTATATCTTGGTGTAAAAAACTAGGTCATGTGTTTGCTACCATCCTGACATCAATACCTTCTGGTTGACCTTTTTCATAAGCCATCTTGCTTTGACATTGTGTTCCTTTTGTCTTAGGTTGTGCATTCTTTTACTTTATGTAGAAGTTTTGGAATTGGCTTGAGGTGGTCAGGTCTCTTCTGCAGTTTTGCTGTTAGTATGATTCGTTTTCAAACCCGGACAGGAAACAAACTTTGTATCATAAAACCAAGTTCATTTGGAAGAGGGGGTTGGATATGCCTTAACTCTTACTAACCAGGAACTCCAGAAAGCTTCCTTTTTAACGACAGGAATTCCAACCGAAAGAGATGAAACTAGAACAAAGAAAATAAACTAGCACATAAAACTAAAGTCTACTGCACGTCTTGAACGAACCCACCACTTCTTCCTGACCATTATAGGCATTCTACTAAAGAATTGAAAATTTCAGCTTTAGACATAAGCCATCCCAAGCTTCAAGTAGATAATCCACAACTCTCTTAAGCATACACCAATGTAGCATGAAAAATTTATCCAACTTTTATTAGTGAAAAAAGCAACGGATCAATGGATGATTAAAGGGCTATCTGGCAATTTTTTTTTGAAAGTAAGTTACTTTTTGTGATTATTATTTTATTGTTAAGATATGTGACCATTCATTAAGTAAGAATGGAATTATGAAAAGAGTAGTTATATAGACGCTGAAGAGTAATTACAATTGACATATATAGACGTCAAGGAGTAATTAAAAGATGTGCATTCACACACAACCATTATGCCATTAGAAAAGGTCACGGAAACATGAGACCAAATCCCACTTTTAAGCTCTTCTTTCGAATAATAGAAAAGTACGATGTTAGTGTTTGAACTTAGAATTCTTGAAATGTTTAGGTTAGAGTTATTTTATTTTATAGCTTCCTTACATCTCAACTATTACACTTCGTTTGTTTGACCTCCGGAACTATTAATTAACTCCTTTTATTTTCTCATTTTCTTGCAGCGGCTTTAATCAATTGGAGTCTGATCTCTCTTACTGATTTATTGTTGTTTCTTTTCATTCAATTTAATGCAGATAAAATAGGTAATGCTCTGTCAATATTAGAGTTGATAATATTGATTGTTAGCTTTAGTTATTGTTCGTTTATCCTAGTTAATTCTTAATCACTGTTTCTTAGAAGCGGAACAAATTTAATTAATGAATGGTATTGTACATGAAGCATAACCGTAAGAGAGCTAATGGTGAATCATTATGAACTTAAAATTCTTTAGCTTCAAGGGATTTTCTTTTTGCTCCTCAAAGATGTAACAGCCGAAAATAATTTAACTCGTTGTGAAAATGTCTTAAATAAGGATATCATAAAATTTTTAGAGTTGCTCCATGACCAGTTTTTTCACCTCGCTCATCTCCTTTTGGAATGAAGGGAAACTCTAGTGGCAGGCTTGCCATTTTGCTATTCGTTGGGGAGCGTGGCTTGAGAGGAATGGTAGGATTTTTTAGAGGGGTTAAGAGGTCTTTGGAGGAGGTCTGAGAGGGAGTCTTTTTTTTTTTTTTTTTTTTTTTTTTTTTTTTTTTTTTTTTTNTTTTTCTCAATGAAAACATGGTTTCTTACAAATTTTTTAAATATAATTATTTATTTCTTTGTTAATACATGGTGCATCTTTATTGTAGGGTTTATTTTTGGTCGGCGGTTTTTGGTATTATGGCCAATTATCATATTTTCTTCGCTTGTTATTCTTGCTCAAGTTACCTTTCTTGTTATATGGTCTCTTGAGGGATATAAGTGGAGCATAGCCAATGCATGGTGGGCTAAGCTGATTGGTTTCATGACGTAAGAGCTGACCAAAATCATTTTCCTTTTTTCTTTTAGTTCACATTTTGCTTCTACTTACTGAAAATTAATTCCTGTGGATCATTTGCAGAATTCAGTCATGGAAATCGCCTTCTGTTATTTATTTCTTGGTCGTACAACTGTTATCAATTTTTGTTGCCGCTGCTGATATTTTCTGGTACAGAATTGGTTTTGTTCAAAGGAGAGATTCATGCTGGGTTCATCTCTTTTCTTTTGTCGATCATCTAGGTTTGTAGATCGTTAGCACCATTTTATTATTTGAATATTAGCTTCTTTTGTTTTTCTTTCGTAAGAATTTACTCCAACTCCATAAGCATGCTGCATTGTAGAACTTGATGCACATTCACCAAAGTATTTCTGGAAGTAAATCCTTTAAGTCAGCAGTTGGAGTATGTTAGGGTTAAATTGTTTGCCAGAGGGGGTAGAAAAATTTGTTTGTGCATTTACATGTTTCAATTAATGAATTTTGATGTATTTCACAATCAAGATATAATATTTTTCTCTATAAGCACTTCAGCTCAAATGTCCAATAGAGGGAATCATGAATTTTATGAAATAATTTAGTTGATTAAATAAACTTTAATTCAGATAACTTGGGCCTTTCATGGTGTTTTATCCTTTTTGTTGGGGGCAAAGGAGGATCAGAGTGTATAAACCAGTATTTGTCTATTTTCTAGGATGATATATCATGCATATATGACTAATTATCAATCAACCTCTTCTGCGTTTGGAGCACTTCGCAATCCATACCCATTTACTGATCCCTCTTTTGCAATTAAATTGTGTCTTAAGATTTCTTTACAAAATGAAATACAAGGATTTAATTTCTGTTGGAAATGGCAGGTTCTCATCTAAGGGTTGCTTCCTGTTTGCTACTTCCTGCCATTCAGATTATTGTGGGAATTAGCCATCCTTCATGGGTTTCGCTTCCATTTTTCATTGGCAGCTGTGTAGGTCTGGTGGATTGGTCTTTAACAAGCAACTTTCTAGGACTTTTCAGGTTGTTCCTCTGAGATTCTTGATTGTTTCCTGGCCACAAACTTTGGTGCATGCATACTCTGTTGTAGTTTGAAGTTGTTTTTATCAGTTGCATCTTTTTTATGATCCGACTTTACATGTTATTTGAAGGTGGTGGAGGCCTCTTCAACTATATGCAGGTTTCATTATTTTTCTTGTTTATGTGTATCAACTTCCGGTGGAGTACCCTAGTATGTTGAAATGGGTAGCTGGATTCATTGGTCTGTTTAAAGTATCGTCAACCCCCGAATGGCCTGGGATCTGTTCCTATATTTCTCTTATACTTTTCTATACCATGGTATGTAACTTGTTTGTCTATTTCTTAATTTTTATTTTTTCTTTAACATGTGATTTGCATATTGATGGCAAGATGTGAAGCAGGAAGTATCTGTTTCAACGTTTACAGTTTAAACTCCTTATGACTCACCCTAGAAACTCTTTTGAATTGAGAATAGTTTGCTTTATGGTTGTATATAGCTGTCCCTCATCCTCTGCTTGACTGATTAGTTGTATTATAATGCTTCTTATGCAGCTTTCTTGTGTCAAGTGCGATCTTGAGGAAATGGATTTCATAATGTCAATGAGGGAAAGCAACTTAGTGGAGCAACTTCTTCCCTCCAAGCATTCATTTTTCATTCGTGAATTGAGGTCTCAAACTTAAGTTGTTTATATCTGATTTACACAATTTTTCTTTCACTTATTGATTTCTTTCCCTTCTCCCCCTCGTTTAAATCTCTGCTTACCACGGTTTTCAATAATTTCTTATGAAATTATCAAAGCTTATATTTACAGGGTGTATTTGTATTATGATACTTATTTTGCTTATATATACCTGTTGTTGAATGTTGCAGGTCTGGTGTGAAGCATACTAATGTTTTGTTGAGGAGAGAAGTTTTCCGAACATTTACTATTAACTTTTTCACGTATGGTTTCCCGGTATATATTTCTAATCATAATATTTTATGTGGACCATAGTCGACTTATGTTTGTTTCTTCTCATGGGTGTGTTAACTTTGTGGGCCGTGGAGAGTCATGGGTGTATTAATCTTATAGATATGATGTTGAATATAAATATGGTATTATCTATGAATGGAATGATATTTGGTTTTATAGTTGTTCTAGCCATTTTGTTATGATGTTTCCAGTTTTCAATTTGTTTCTTGTGAGCTTGCCTGAGTTTGGGAGGTTGGGTATTAGTACCACGAGTCGATTTTATTTTTGTTTCTGTTTTTTTTTTTTTTTTTTTTTTTTTTTTTTTTTTTTTNTCTCAGAGGAATGAAAAAATCTCATGTTTTAGTGGCTGTAGAATATTCCTAAGGAACTGAGTTCCCTCGGAACAGAGTGACTAAAAGCAAATTGGTCGATGATCCTTATTTTAATTATCTCTGTCTTCTTGCTCTTTCTTTGGAGATGATCCTTATTTTAATTATCGTCGAGATATTTCTGCCAGTTTAAGCATAACTCAATTAGTTAAGACATTATATCATCGACAAAAAGATCAGATGTTTGAATCTCCACCACACATATGGTTGAACTTGAGGTTTTTTTTTTTTTTTTTTTTTTTTTTTTTTTTTTTTTTNGATTGTCCTTCAAAAGTAGGGATTAATGTGTTGTGGCACAATTCTATCCAGGCCACACTTGTGGGGTGTTTGGCTCAAAATGAATCGTAGCCCTTCGTGCCGTTCCTAAGGATAGAGAGGCCTTTGTTACATTATTATCAGCCTTCTGTTTAGACTTGCCTCTCTAAAAAAATTTGTAAATATTTCACTTCATATATTCCTTCCAGCCAATTCAATAATTTTTATCCTTAGCTGATGCCTTTTATTTTCATGTATTCAATGAAATTGATCCGAAGAAAGAATGTTCCGGAAACTTTTTAGTGTGCATAGTTTTTTAAAATAGAGATTGGACATTTCATTAATGTTTACTTAGTCCAGTTCATGTCTTACTGTTCTGTTAATTCGATTTTAATGATTCCAAGTTATTTTCTTGTTTTGAGTTAACCCATGTTAAGATTTATTGAAGCTTGCCGAGCTCATTGTGACAGGTCTCCTTGGTTGTTCTGTCCTTCTGGAGTTTCCATTTTGCAAGTCTATGTGCATTTGGGTTACTCGCTTATGTCGGGTTCATCGTATATGCGTTTCCTTCATTATTCCAATTGCATCGATTGAATGGGCTGCTGCTTGTGTTCATTCTCTTCTGGGCTATTAGCACATATATTTTCAATGTAGCATTCACATTTTTGAATCGGAAGATTGGAAAGGTATTATTGAATTTACAAAATATCGATTTTTTCATTACGACACAGACATCAATGGTAGTCTTTCTTGGTTATGTCTGCAGGACATGGATGTTTGGGAGATGGTGGGTTTGTGGCATTATCCAATACCAGGATTCTTTCTGCTTGCACAATTTTGTCTTGGAATTTTGGTTGCCTTGGTCAATCTTGTAAACAACTCGGTTTTCCTTTGTGTGTCCGACGAGGACGAGCGTTCTTCAAATGACAACTGCAGTGCTAGAGGTAATTAGTAATTGATTGATTGTTGGGATTTGGCTGGTTTCTTTAATTCTTTTGTATGGAGCTTTTATTTTAAAGCTTTTAGGCTGATTGGTTAGTTAAGTTTTATGACCAATTGGCTGCCTTGTTAGGTTGCTAGGGAATTAGTCGTATCTCTTTTACCACAAAATGGGTCTTTGCAGTTGAGACAATTTCCCCTTTCCTTGGTCCTGCCTATGAGTAGTATGACAATCTCAGGCCCGGGTCCATATCAAGTTGGAAACAAATGCAAAGGGCTTAGGCAAGCACTCGGGTCTGCTGATCTGCTTAAGAAAGAAAATCGAACTAAAATGCCTTCAAGCTCTCTTCACCAAACAAAAAAAAAGGCCGATAAAAAGACCTCCGAGTTTTTGGAAAGTGGTTGGTTTAGGCCAAACAAAGAATGTTCTTCTCCTTTGTCTTTTAGCTTTTTCGCACTCTCTTTAAATGAAAAGGACTTGACTTGAATTTTTGGATGACTGACTGCAGCAATTGGAAAGAAAATGACTCTAGTTGAATTTTCGCACTCTCTTTAAATGAAAAGGACTTGACTTGGATTTTTGGATGACTGACTGCAGCAATTGGAAAGAAAACGACTCTTTCTGATTCAACTGGTTCGCTTGATTTATGCTAAAGAAACAAATGTTTTTCCTTGTTTGATTTTGGGAAGAGACAAACATGTCAGTTTCGGGGCGGGGGGAATAATCCTAGACAAGCCATTGGTTTCACAAGATTTTATTTTTTAAAACCCAAGATTTTATTATCCAGGGATCTCTAAAACCCATTCAACTTAATTCTATTTGACTCCCAAACATTAATTATATGTATATGAAATACATATGCATTAATTACACGGACTTTTAAGTCTCAGATATTTAATATCCATACCTAAGTTTGGTTATTTTCTTTGTCAGATAGTTAGCTAATTGACTATGCAGAAGCTTCTTGTGAATAGGTGCTGTATATAAATACAATTTTTTGGTAAATATAAACTTTTAAACATTCTTGGAGGAGTGTGATTCTGGGTTACATAGTTCATTTGTCCTGTATTCTTTATCACCTTAGAAATACTGATTATCTTACTCTGAAGTTTATTCGTATTGTTTGATTCCTTGATAGCGGTAGAATCGGGTCCTTTACACTATTTAATTTTCAGAGGCAGGAGAGACCAAGGTTTTAATTGTGGCAACTATTGCATGGGGTTTGCGCAAAAGCTCTCGAGCGATCGTGCTAACTTTGATATTCCTGGTTGCAATGAAGCCCGGTTTCATCCATGCTGTGTATGGTATGTTTTTATATGCTGTGTATGGTTATTTTACGTTATTTTTATGACATGAAAGCTACAAGTTATGATCTTAAGTTCCTCGATTTTCTTATTGAGTCTATCTTTCAATGTTTTCAGTGGTATTCTTCCTCCTATACCTTTTGAGCCACGAAGTTAGCAGAAAGATGCGCCAGTCTTTGATTCTTCTAAATGAGATTCATTTTGCATTGTTATATCTTCTTCAGATCAACTTGATATCGAATGTGTTAGATCGGGAAGGTTCTTTGTGTAGGGAAATTCTGTTGCAACTAGGTAATGTGTGCTTTCGTTCGAGGATATTATGTTATGATTTTAAAAATGGATGTTCTTTTAGGAGGTTTGCTTATTTCATTTTATCATTTTATCATTTTATCATTTTATCACTGGTTCGGTGCAGGTCTCCTTGGACGTGATAGCATGTGGGAGTTCCTGGAAATAGCTATGCTTGCTGGCTTTTGTACAATTCATAACCATGGTTTTGAAATGCTATTTTCTTTTTCTGCCATTGTGCAGCACACACCTAGTCCCCCAGTTGGATTTAGCATTTTACGAGCTGGCCTTAATAAATCAGTTCTGCTATCAGTTTATACGGGCACGAAGAATAATTATTGCCATGATAATCCTTCACATGGTATTACTATCAAAACTCATCATTGATTATATTGCTCTCCTATTTGAGCCCTGATACA
Source organism: Cucurbita pepo subsp. pepo (assembly GCF_002806865.2). Taxonomy (NCBI): domain Eukaryota; kingdom Viridiplantae; phylum Streptophyta; class Magnoliopsida; order Cucurbitales; family Cucurbitaceae; genus Cucurbita; species Cucurbita pepo. The sequence continues at coordinate 8,394,387 of NC_036649.1, read as the reverse complement.
TTCAAGAAAAAGTTACAAACTTGATTGTTGGTTTGAGCTTTTTTGGTTGAATCAAATTGATGCTTGATCATCTAGCCATGACAGCTTTATTCTTTTGATGATTATGGATATGCACAAAGGTCAAGATCCAAAAACTTTGATCTAGTGTTAGGTTCTTTATCAATTTGGATGCAACTTTTATATGAATTAGCAATCGTTTCGTTTATAGGAGCTACAGATTTATTCGGTTTATATGTTTTATCATTTGAATCAACACTTTTGGTGGTTCGTTAGCTCCGTATCCATTTGCCACTGCATCATTCATATCGCTCATTTATTTTGTTTCTCTGCAGAGAGAAAGATTGCATCATTCCTGAGTTCCATTGGAGAGAAGTTCCTATCCATGTACAGATCATGTGGAACCTATATTGCATTTCTGACTATTCTTCTCACGGTTTTCTTTGTCAAACCAAATTATATATCCTTTGGTTACTTATTCCTTCTTCTTGTTTGGATGATTGGAAGGCAACTGGTTGAAAGAGCAAAGAGGCGACTATGGTTCCCATTGAAAGCCTATGCAATTATAGTGTTTATCTTCATATATTGCTTAAGCAGCTTCCCCAGCTTTAGGATATGGTTATCCAGATCAATTGATCTTTATTTCTTTTTGGGATACAACTCAGAGGCTTCATCTTTGCAAAATTGTTGGCAGTCTTTGGCTGTGTTGATTGTGATGCAACTTTACAGCTATGAGAGACGACAGAGCAGATATAATAGCTCTGATGAACCCGAGCCTTTAGAATACGGGCGACTCGGGTTTGTAAAACGCTTCCTTAGTTGGCACAGTGACAAGATTCTGTTTGCTTCTCTTTTCTATGCATCGATATCACCGATCAGTGCATTTGGATTGTTGTATCTTCTTGGCCTCGGTGTATGTTCCACTTTACCCAAGATTTCTCATATCCCATCAAAGCTGTTTCTGGCATATACAGGAGTTATCATGACAGCTGAATACCTTTTCCAGATGTGGGGTAAGCAAGCTGGTATGTTTCCTGGACAAAAACATTCAAATTTGTCTTATTTTCTGGGTTTTAGAGTTTTTGAGCCTGGATTTTGGGGTCTGGAATTAGGCTTAAGGGGAAAAGTACTGATAATTGCTGCATGCACCCTCCAATATAATGTCTTTCGTTGGTTGGAGCGGGTGCCGGGTTCTGTTCTAAATAAAGGGAAATGGGATGACCCTTGTCCATTATTTGTCTCAGATGAAGATGATTACGACATATCGATCTCTCATGAGAAAAATAACCCATCATTAGATGCTGGAAGGTTGTTTGTACAACAGGAAGGTTCGGATCATATTTTAAGGCCTTCCTTCGTCTCGAGTCAGTCTCAAGTGCCTCATTCTGCATCGAGTAAACGAGACAACTCCGAATGTAGCAGCACTAATAAATATTCGTTCGGATTTACTTGGGGAAGCACCAAAGAATGTCACAAGTGGGACAAAATGCGAATTATATACTGGAGAAAGGAAAGATTTGAAATGCAGAAGATTATTTTCAAGATATATATGAAATTTTGGATGGAGAATTTGTTCCATCTCTTTGGTCTTGAGATAACCATGATCTCCTTGCTTCTTGCCAGTTTCGCTGTATTAAATTCTGTCTCCCTGTTCTACGTCGGATTGTTGGCTGCCTGCATTCTTTTGGATCGGGGCATTATACGTAAACTATGGCCTATATTTGTGTTCTTGTTTGCTTCCATTCTTATCCTTGAATATATTGCCTTCTGGATGAACATGTGGAATTCAGATTGGAATATGCCAAGCAAGGCTGGTGTTCATTGTCATGACTGCTGGCGAATCTCGAATCTGTACTTCCAGTTTTGTTTGAACTGTTGGCTGGGTAAAAATCTTAAAACTATTGATACTTCGTAGTTTCGCTTCTTATTTTGGCGTGTTAATGTCTGTGTTACCTGATGTGCAGGACTGACTGTCGATGATTCAAGGATGCTTTTCAGTTATTTTGTGGTATTCATGCTTTCGTCTCTCAAACTCCGTGCTGATCATTTATCCGGTTTCTCGCTATCCTCTACATATCGTAAAATGGTGTCTCACCGTAAAAATACATTCGTTTGGAGGGATCTATCTTTTGAAACAAAAAGCATGTGGACCATCCTTGATTACCTGAGGCTCTATTGCTATTGTCATTTGTTGGATCTTGTCCTGGCTTTGATTTTGATTACTGGAACTCTTGAATATGATGTACTACATCTTGGTTATCTTGCCTTTGCACTGGTTTTCTTTAGATTAAGACTTGAAATTCTGAAGAAGAAGAACAAAGTATTCAAGTTCTTGCGTGCATACAACTTTGCTCTTATTATTCTTTCTCTAGCTTACCAATCTCCACTTGTAGGAGAAGTTAGTGCTGGAAAGTGTGAAACCATGCATTACATATTTGAGATGATTGGATTTTACAAGTATGATTATGGATTTCGAATTACTGCAAGATCTGCTCTTGTTGAAATTATTATCTTCATGTTGGTCTCTCTTCAATCATACATGTTCTCCTTGCAAGAGTTTGAATATGTATGCCGGTATCTTGAAGCCGAGCAAATCGGTGCGATTGTCCATGAGCAGGAAAAGAAAGCAGCTTGGAAAACTGAACAGTTACAGCATATCCGTGATTCGGAGGAAAGCAAACGGAAACGCAACCTGCAAGTCGAGAAAATGAAGTCAGAGATGCTGAATTTTCAAATTCAGCTTCATAACATGAACTCATCTTTTGATGGCAATAATGCTTCTTCGCCAATTCCAGGAAATGAATTCCTTAGAAAACAAAGTACTTCTAGGATAGACGATGATGCTATGACCTCTGATATAGAAGGAACACTACTTGGGAAGGTAGAACAGATGATTAGAACAGATTCTTCTCCCTTTCCTGAATTGCAGGAATCTCTTGCTAATCTTAGAACAGAGTCAAGAATGCACTCAATGGAATTTTCAGTTCCAGAAATTTGTGAGATTGATTCTCAAATTTCAGATATATCTTTAGATTTGGATCGAAAAAGGAAACACAGAAGCTCAGCAAAAGGAAACCCCTTAATGTCTGCTGTACAGTTTATAGGTGATGGTGTTTCCCAAGTACAATCTATTGGAAATCAAGCTGTTAGCAATCTTGCAAGCTTCTTAAATGTCACACAAGACGATGACATGATTGAACAGAGCAATACCGAGGATCGGGTTTACGATCAGATTGAGAGCCAGGAAACTAGGTACACACATTTCGAGCGTTCTTCCTCGCTGCAGTCTGATAAGAGTTCTGATCCTGCAACTATGCAGTTGGGAAGGATTTTTCGTCACATATGGTCCCAAATGCGGTCCAACAACGACGTCGTTTGCTATTGCTGCTTTATCCTCGTGTTTTTATGGAACTTTAGTTTACTCTCCATGGTTTACCTTGCAGCTCTCTTTGTCTACGCCCTGTGTGTAAACACCGGTCCGGGTTATATGTTTTGGGTCATCATGCTTATTTACACAGAATTGTACATATTGCTACAGTATCTGTACCAGATAATCATCCAGCATTGTGGGTTGACTATTAATTCGGATTTACTACAAGAACTTGGATTTCCTACACATAGAATTACTTCATCCTTTGTTATCAGTTCATTGCCTCTGTTCCTGGTTTACTTGTTTACTCTATTGCAAAGCTCTATAACTGCTAAAGATGGTGAGTGGACATATTCTAATGCCTTCAACAAAAGTGATCTCCCCAGAAAACACAGTCTTGGACATTATGGTTTGACTGAAAAGGCATATGAACTCCTACACTTGGGGGAAAAAATGATGATGTTTGTACTCAGGAGTTTGTGCAAGTACTGGAAGTCACTGACTAAAGGAGCAGAATCTCCACCTTACTTTATCCAGGTTTCTATAGATGTCCAAGTATGGCCAGAATACGGGATTCAGCCCGAGAGGATCGAGTCGGGAATAAATCAGATGCTTCAAATTATCCATGATGGGAGGTGTAAGGAGCAGAACCCTCGACCGTGTCCGTTTTCTAGTAGAGTTCATGTCCAGAGCATTGAAAGAAGTAAAGAAAATGCAAAGATGGCCTTGGTTGTTCTAGAGGTAGTATATTCTTCTCCTTCAACTGATACTTGTGCAGAATGGTACGACTCTCTTACTCCTGCAGCTGATGTAACGAACGAGATTCGGCTTGCACAACACAAAGGACTTGTTGAAAATACTGGATTCCCATATCAAATCCTCTCCGTGATCGGTGGAGGAAAAAGGGAAATCGATCTATATGCGTATGTCTTTGGTGCAGATTTGATAGTGTTCTTCTTTGTTGCAATTTTCTACCAATCTGTCATCAAAAACAATACTGAGTTTCTTGATGTATATCAACTAGAGGATCAGTTCCCAAAAGAGTTTGTGTTCATCTTGATGGTAAGTTGTCTATCTATTACATATCATCAAATTTAAGGTTCGTGTTCATCTGCTACTCTGAACTAAATATACTCTGTGCCTCAGATAATATTCTTCTTGATCGTGCTGGATCGATGTATTTACCTCTGCTCATTCGCCATCGGTAAAGTGATCTTTTACCTTTTCAATCTCGTTCTCTTTACTTACGCGGTAACGAAGTATGCATGGCAAATGGAGCCTTCCAATCAGCACGCAGGAGAGTTGGCACTCCGTGCTATATTTCTTGCGAAGGCGGTTTCTTTAGCACTGCAAGCGATACAAATTCGATACGGTCTCCCACACAAAAGCACCTTGTATCGACAATTTTTGACAAGTGAAGTTTCAAGAATCAACTATTTAGGGTACAGGCTTTACCGGGCTCTTCCCTTCTTATATGAATTACGATGTGTGCTGGACTGGTCGTGCACGACAACGTCTCTGACCATGTACGACTGGCTAAAGGTGATTATTTCATTGTTCTAACCATTTGGATGTAGGCTCAACATAGTTTTGTGTTCTCTAAAATGTTGAGTTAATATACTATATGAATTTCTTGTCTCAGCTGGAGGACATAAATGCAAGCTTGTACCTTGTCAAATGTGATGCAGTATTGAATAGATCTCAGCACAAACAAGGAGATAAGCAAACTGTTATGACCAAATGTTGCAATGGAATATGCTTGTTCTTCATATTAATCTGTGTTATCTGGGCTCCAATGCTGGTAACGATTTCATTTTTAGCTTTTGAAATTTAAACTTGTTTCTTCCCGATTTATCAAATTTCTTAAGGAAACACTTGAATTTCTAGTCAAAACTTCCTGGTCCCAAATTGTGGCCCATTTACGCCTTTCGTGCGGGTCAGAACTTACCCAACAAGGAATTTTGCTATCTTAGGACCGTTATAGTTACGGCCGCCATTCACTGGGGCCTTAGTTGCTGGCTCCTTTCCTACTCCCAATTTATTCAATTCTATTGGTTCAAACCGGACGAGACAATTTTGATTTAGCTAAAAGTTGAAACTCTTTTTTTGTTGCAGATGTATAGTAGTGGGAACCCAACAAATGTTGCAAACCCAATCAAGGATGCCAGTTGCCAAGTGGATATCAAGACATCTTCAGGAAGATTGACACTCTACCAGACTACTCTTTGTGAAAAGATCAAATGGGAGAAGTTGAATGCTAATATGGTTCTTGACCCTGGAGGCTATCTTAGTCCATATAATAGGGATGATATTCAGTTAATTTGTTGTCAAGCTGATGCTAGTGTCCTGTGGCTTGTCCCTGGTGTGGTTCAGTCCAGATTCATTCATTCCCTTGACTGGAACCAAGATATAAGCATTGCTTTCACTTGGCTACTCACCAGAGACAGACCAAAAGGGAAGGAAGTTGTAAGATATGACCGACTCGTTCATCCTCGAGATCTTCCTAATCAATCTGATATCCAGAAAGTTCTCAATGGCTCAATGAATAGCTTTCAGATAAAAAATGTTTACGAGAGATACTTTCGTGTCACAGGCTCTGGTGATGTTAGACCTCTGGAACAAGAGGTACTCCTTACACCCTTTAGCTGATATTTTGTCGTTAAGATTTGTTGAAGTATTGATATAATTAAACTTTTGGATTCATGGGTGATGGTATCATAGTTTTATTTCCACTATCTTCATTGGCATATTGTTTAGCTTGATATTTTTAAAAATAATTGAGGTATTTTTGTGCCATCTGAGTATCACTAATCTAATAAAACTATTTTTCAAAAAAATATCCAATCAGGTATCCATTGTCATAGGGAAAGGAAAATTAATTACAGGAACTAAATGAAACTATTTCACAAGACAACTTTTGGGGGATGCATTGTACGCGTACAAAACTTGGTGGCTACTTTATAAAACTTAGGGGTTAGATTGTGCGCCTAAAAAAAATAGGGACTAACGACAAGGACTAAATTTGTAACAACCCAAGTCTACCACTAATAGATATTGTCAAATTGAGCCTGTTACATATCGCCGTCAGCCTCACGATTTTAAAATGCGTCTATTAGGGAGAGGTTTCCACACTCATATAAGAAATGTTTCGTTCCACTCTCCAACCAATGTGGGATCTCATAATCCATCCCCTTGGGGTCCAGTGTCCTTGCTGGCACCCTACCTGGTGTCTGGCTTTGATACCATTTGTAACAGCCCAAACCCACCGCTAGTAGATATTGTCCATTTTAGTCTGTTACATATCACTGTCAACATCACGGTTTTAAAACGCGTCTACTAGGGAGAGGTTTTCACACTCTTATAAGAAATGTTTCATTCCCCTCTCTAACCAATGTGGAATCTCACAATGAAAAACTAATTGCATGTTTGAAAACTCATGAACCAAATGACAGCAATGAAAATTCATGGTGCAGTTACCTGATTGAGATTTTCAGGATCTGAGGTCATTGTTCTTCATCTACTGAGGCGGTAGCAACTGATATCATTTCTATGTTTGTATGAATTTTTATTCAAACAACTGACCCGATGATCATTTACAGGACAATTTTGTCAGCGCTGATCTCATCTTGAACCGTGAAAATTACGATTGGTGGTCCTTCCATGACATCCAGCCAATAAATGTCAGCAAATGTGGACATTTCACCGGACCAGTAGCCATTGTAATCTCTGAGGAAATACCACCTCGTGAGTCTTATGAAAAAGAATATGACAAAGATGATTAATAGAACAGAAGTTTCAAAATCATATTACTAAGCTTAACCTTTCTTGCAGAGGGCATTCTGGGGGACACTCTCAGCAAGTTCAGCATCTGGGGTCTTTACATAACCTTTGTTCTAGCAGTTGGCCGTTTTATAAGACTTCAATGCTCTGACTTGAGAATGAGAATTCCCTATGAGAATCTACCTTCTTGTGATAGGTAATGTAACAAAATTCACTTTTGCAATCTTTCTCTGCTTTTGATCTTCGTTCGAACAACTTAAACATAAGTTTAGAGACATTACAATCCAGCCCTCAAAGAAAGTTCAAGAGCTTTTACTATATTTTATGAGGTCAACTACCTCTTCTAACATGAACTAATTGTGTGTTGAAACGTTATTATAGGTTGATTGCTATTTGTGAAGACATATATGCTGCTAGAGCTGAGGGAGAGCTTGGAGTTGAAGAGGTATTATACTGGACACTCGTGAAAATTTACAGGTCCCCTCACATGCTGCTTGAATACACAAAAATAGATTAGACTGCAAAGTTTAAACAAACATTTATCAGAATTAAGAAAACACAGAGCCTAGATACAAGTACCTGCACGACTAACGCCAGTTATAGTGAAAGCCAACCTCGTTCGTGATTGGTGTGTTCTTGAGAAGATGGTATGGTTCCATAGGATCTGTTGAATACTTTGTGAAAATGAATTGTGGATTATTCAAGAACATTCATATTTGTAGATGATCTGGTTGGGTGTGTACTGCAGAAGTTTTAGCTTCAATAGCAGAGGGAACAGGCTTTCTTACTAATTCTGCAAGTAAATCTGCCAAGAGGTTTGTTTGTTGACTTTACTCTAATTAAAAGAGCCAGTTTCTCGGTTGCTGCACTGCTCTATTACTTTCATTAATGTTCAATCACATAGCAGTACAAAATTTTCTTTTGCATCATAATATCAGGAAGTTTCCAATTTATCAGCAAAGCTTTTAAGTGGAGCACTTGCAGAACCTCCTCTAAGAGCACTTTTAATTGATTTTTTTCGAAGTTTAACACAATTCATATGATCTTTAAAGAAAAGGCCACAAACTGTTTTTTTCTTTGTTTTTTCTTTTGTTGATAGGATTCAAGCAATCATAATTTAAAAGAAAGCTCAATTTCATTGCATTTAGTAAGTTTTTGGAGATTTTACATGACTTTTTGCTAAAATTGGTGCATGAACTAGAGAATCAAAGTAGATATAGTACAAACAATCTTTATCTAAGTTCAGTTGAAATCAATAAAATTTAAGGTTTATATTGATACCACTCGCCATGTTTGGGAATAAAAATGGATTATTTTCTCCAAAGTCGTTACTAATTAGTCATATCAAACTCACTCAAAGTCCAAGAATATTCAGTGTCATCAAACAAGGCCATATTATACAATACACCACAATTGTCTTAGTAAAGCTAACATGAAAATGGTACAATAGTAGCACTTGAAAGACAAGTCAAAATAGAACCATTCACATGGGTTAAGAACAGCAGCAGAATGCTGCAAGGAGCCAAAGTGATTTTCAGTCAGTATGGGCAAATTCATCCTTTGTTTTCTTAAATCTTTTAGCACTGCTGCTATCTAAGCCCTCTTTCAAGATACTTTCAGGAACAGTTTCTTCCATTAATCTTGGGATTGTAAAACTGAAGTCTGTAAGAGGTACATCCTTGTGTCGTGGATTTGCTCCTAGAAAGGCTTGCATCTCTGTAGGGGATCTCACTGTCTTCCCTGTGGGTGTAACATAGTAAGCATCAAATTTAGAGAAATTCTTTCTGACCACCAAATGTCTCGTGAAACCTTCTGGGGTCTTTGGGATGTTAGGTTTGTCAATGCCCCAAGTTCGAGTTGCATCGTACTCAATATCGGGAGGATCCTTGCAAGAAGTATCGGTTTTCCTATGGCATGTAAAGGGTTCTTCTATCAGCTTGCTTCTAATATCCTCGTACTCTTCTTGGGTACTTATCAACCTCCATTTAAAGCATTCCTCACATTGCGCAGCATACAAACCTACTGGCAGCCGTGTCGACTGTAAAGAGAAACCAATAGCACCTTAGCCTACACCAAAAGAGGCATCCAATACTTAACATGGACTCCTTATTTATAGATGCAACAACAAATGAAGATCCCTTCTAAATTACAATTTGTATGAGTTACACTATTGATATCTGATCACTAAAACCTGAAACTTAGAAGATTGAACAGTGCTCACATAAAAAGGACTCAGGCTTAGTGATCAGTGCTCACATAAAAGCATTAAATGCAAACCGGAGATGGACGACCTACTTTCTTTTCTGACAATCTCTAAGTTCCACTTTAAACTTCAAGAAATGGAAATACTGTCCACCATCAGAAAGTGGGCATCTCATATATATATGACTTCAAATAGCCTTTTGGNAGGACTCAGGCTTAGTGATCAGTGCTCACATAAAAGCATTAAATGCAAACCGGAGATGGACGACCACGGTCCCGACCTTACCAGCACCAGAGGTTTACTAATCAATGAACCCTCGAAACCTACTTTCTTTTCTTTTCTGACAATCTCTAAGTTCCACTTTAAACTTCAAGAAATGGAAATACTGTCCACCATCAGGAAGTGGGCATCTCATATATATATGACTTCAAATAGCCTTTTGGCTTTGTTAAACGAACTAACCAATTCCCAGGAACTCAAAATTTTCATAAGATTCACTTATATTCTAAGCTAAAACAGAAAAGACCATATGCAAAGCATACACTGAAAAACTAACTGAAAAAAATTGAGTGTCCTGGAACAGCCGACTCTGAATATCCAAATGACTCTNGGCTTTGTTAAACGAACTAACCAATTCCCAGGAACTCAAAATTTTCATAAGATTCACTCATATTCTAAGCTAAAACAGAAAAGACCATATGCACNGCCTTTTGGCTTTGTTAAACGAACTAACCAATTCCCAGGAACTCAAAATTTTCATAAGATTCACTTATATTCTAAGCTAAAACAGAAAAGACCATATGCACTTATACACTGAAAAACTAACTGAAAAAAACTGAGTGTCCTGGAACAGCCGACTCTGAATATCCAAATGACTCTCCTTACAGCCATTGCCAACAAACACAACTCACTTCCTCGTTGATGAATTTCAGGAAGATTGTGTTTGAATTGCTGCTTATTGATCTAAAAGAGAACTAAATTCTCACAAAATACTTAGAGATGGACCTATAGACTAAAACCAAGTTCTGCTAAACCGCCTGTTTCCATAGTTAAGCAAAACTCAAGTAATCATCTCCCCAATTAGGTCATAGATTCAAATCTCCTATTTTCGAGAAATTAATGGAGACTTCTGCAGAGTGACAGTTTTGCACCATTGGTTATAGTAAGAAACTACAGAAGTACTTCAAATTTAGCAGCAGCCACATTCAATAATCTTTCCCTAGTAACAGTGAAACATTCTAAACAAAACTCCATGTTCCGTAGTATTCCTTAGACAAGGAAAATAAAGGCGTAACCAGCAGCTCCAAGCAGCATCGGTTTTATTTCGCCCATTTTCTAGTTTCCTACTTCCAATTTGGATCTACAGAATCTAAGGGTTAAAATTTCCGAGAAGCCAAAGGACAGATAATTGAATCCGATCAGAAGGGAAATTATGAAGGATATACAGAACAAATCGGAGGAACAGGAAAGTTTTCCGCCGTACCTTCATCGGCGTTCTTGTAGGTCTGGCAGCGGCCATGTCACCCGACGATTCTCCCTCTGCCTCTGTGGCGTGATCTTCGATCTTCTCCAAGTGGAATTTAAGCACTCATAAAAATTTCAGCAACAAATTGTTTTTGTTAAGTAATTTTCCCGGGAAGAACCCAAATTCTTCAAATTTTGTGTATAATAAACAAAAAAGAAAATGCCCTAATTATAAAATTCTAAAAAAAATTAACCCATTTAATAGATATAACATCTAATTTCTTTTTTTTTCTTTCTTTTTTTCTTTTTTTCTTTTTTTCTTTTCTTTTTTTTTTTTTTTTTTTTTTTTTTTTTTTTTTTTNTAAAAATTGGACCAAAATACATAAAAACACTTAAAAGGGTTTTTATTTAATTAAAAAATTAACCGTTTATTTATGTATGAATAGATTTCATTACAATAAATATTTAAAATAATATCTAGTAAGTGATGCATTGAATATTCAAAGTATTAATGAAAAATTAATAAAGATGATTAAAATAAATGTTTATGCGAAGTTTATTAATTAAAATAAAATATCTAAAAATCTGGAAAATAAAATTAAAGTTGAAAATGTTAAAATATATTATTAAAAAAAATTAGAGACTAAAATAGGTTTTAAAGTAAGGATAAACAAATAATTTTATCTTTGTATCAGTAAATGTCTTATCATCAATTAATTCAAATATTAACTATTTATTAAATTCTATTAATATTCGAATTTTAAGCATCAAAGTCGATATGTCCGAGTGGTTAAGGAGACAGACTTGAAATCTGTTGGGCTTTGCCCGCGCAGGTTCGAACCCTGCTGTCGACGCTTTTACCCATTTTCCATTTTTTTTCTCTTTTCTCTCCCTTTCTAACACTATAAGCAATCCTTCATATCATGCTAATTCGATTTTAAATGTTTAATGTTTTTTTTTCTTTTTTCATAATTCGATTTAAAATGTTTAATGGTTTCTTTTTTTTTTTTTTTTTAATTTTCAATCCAAATATAATACATTTCTAATTTAAATAGGAATGAAAGTGAATGTTTTTTTTTTCTTTTTTCATAATTCGATTTTAAATGTTTAATGGTTTTTTTTTTAATTTTCAATCCAAATATAATACATTTCTAATTTAAATAGGAATGAAAGTGAAAAAAAAGTTGATTAAATTGTTTAAATCAAGTTGTTGATGTTTTTTTTTTTTTTTTTTTAATCTATTTATTTATTGTCAAAATTGGATGTAGAATTGCAGGAATGGATTAAAATGGGAAATTTTCTTAAAAATAAATTTATATTTTTCAAAATAAAAGATCACGAAGTGTTTTTGACGGATAGGAACATAGGCTGTGATCCATATCTAAATTTATTCTTAATTCTATCAAACCATCCTAATTTCACTTATGAGCTAAAATTAAAATGCAATTATAAAACAGAATAAGAATAATTAGATTATAAAAATGCAATCACAAAGAATTCAACATTTAAACTGCAAAGATCAGCAGCGAACAAAAATAGTTCGAGCTAAGCTATGAAACATTTAAACTGCAATTTGTAGGAGTTACCCAAAAAGGGAAACCCTCCAAAAATAGGCGTATGCCGCTAATGAGCGGCGAGCACACGGTATTCTTTAGTAAAAGGCGAAAGAATAGTTCGCTGTGTGCTCACCGCACGGCTCCGTGTCTTTTAACCCAGCTTGGACGCTCATTTTATAGGTGTTTGTCATTTACGCAACTTAGCGACTTCCGATGTGGGACAATCGCTACTTCATCTCCCCCAAGTTCCCTTCCACGGCTTATAAAAACAATAAACCAAGGCTATGTATTCCCATACAACTTCACAAATAATTTATTATTATTTTCTTTTTTTTCTTATTACACAACTCAATTATATTCCAATTATCTTCAATTATCACTTTTAATTAAAAAAATTATCATAAAAAAATTATTTCTAAATATTATCTATTTAGTTCTAAAATATGAAATAAAAAATTAATTATTTAAATTTTATGTTTTAATCTAAACTTTCAATTTTGTGTTTAATAGGTCTGCCAATTTTTTAAAAGCATAAATCAATACATAAATTATAAAACTAAAAATTTAAGCGGATAATTTTAAGGTTATGCTATTTAAATCTCGATATTTATAAAGTGTCAAAACTCCAACTTTCAATTTTACGTTAAATAAGTTCTTCAAGTTTGAAGGTTTTTTTTCGACTTTCAAAATTATATTTAATAAGTTGATTAATTTTAATTTTTTCAATAGGTCAACAACGACGGTTTATTAGACACAAAATAAAAAATTTATAAATGAAAAGTTACTTGAAAAAAAAAAAAAAAAAAAAAAGAAACGAACATCCGTACAAACACTACCCATTTCAAACCAATGCTCTCTTATATGTTAATGAGAGAATTTAACCCGAAAAACCATTTTTATTATTTGATGGACGGGCTATTTCTGGAAGATATGACTTTTAATTACGTCATTTAATGATGTCGGCTTCCCGAAGAAATTAAGAATTTCTCAATAATTTTACAACGTTCCTATTTCTCTAATAGATGGTTAGAACTTCATATGAGTTCGAATCTTATTGAGAGGTTCACTAGGATCCGCGTGTCACGAGATATGGAGCGTTCTAATCGAAGGGTCAAACTTCTCGACCCTATTATTGTAAGGCCGATGCACCAAGCAGCTGGTGTGGGGGTGAACACCTCTCGAGGAGTAATTAATTACGATATTATTAAACAAAAGTTTGAAAATAAATTAATTTAACTATTATTTTAATTTTTACTAGAAAGAGCAAGAAATGCCACGTAAGCTTAAAAATTAATTTAACTATTAAATCATATTTTGATATTTTCTAAAAGCCAAAGATTAAAGGTACAATTTTGAAATCGAGAGAGAAAAATATATTTTACCAAAATGCCCCTCCCGAACGACATTTCCGAAAGGAGCCCAATGGTTAAACTCAGCCCAAAGCCTATAGTATACGCAACCTCCGGCGGCCCAGTTAGAAACAGAACAATAGGAGGAGATTCATCAAAGCGCAGCCCTCGCCGTCGACGGTCACTCTCCCATTCTCAGGTGAACACTTTGCCCTTTGTTAGTTTTCTGTGTGAAAAGCATTCCAATGGCAGCTTATGAATGGATGTACAATATTGGTTCAACCTGTTCTTAGAGCTTCGATGCAAGTTCTAGTATTATCTCTCTAAAAAAATTTCTTGTATGGTGTGTGAATTGTTACTTCTTTTTCTCTAATCGGTTGTGTGTGATTCTCTGAAGTTCAGAATGCAGAGATCGTTTAGTTTAGCCAGTCAGCTCGCTAAGAGGCGAGGTTTTTCGACGAATTCCGAGAAAATTGTGGCGTCTGTACTGTTCGAGAGGCTGCCTGTCGTGATTCCGAAGATTGACCCCGTGGTGTATGCATTTCAGGAGTTCAAGTAGGTCTTTCGTCTTGTATTTCTTATTACGGTCTCTGTAAACTTAGAAATATTGAAAAATGGGGAGAAATGACGGAAACAGGTGCTGTATCTTGACTTGATTTCCCATCAGAATAGTGAATAACCAGGAATTGGAATTCGAACTACGTGGTTAATGTATTATAGCTATTATATGGTCGCAACTTAAATCAAGCAACATCGGTATGGTGTACTCTCTGTGAAAACAGTTTGTCTGATATATCTGCTCGATCGTGATCAGGTTTAGGTGGCAACAACAATATCGGCGCCGATATCCTGATGAACTTTTAGATAAAGCTAATGCCAGGTATGTGATCTATCATTTCGTCTGGCTGTGTCAAGTATAGGATTTTGGATTATGAATTGTTTCAACTGTTCTTTCCTTTTGAACTCTTCTAATTCTTCTTAGGTTTCCATTCCATTGAAATAAGTTTTAACTGATTCTGATGCTCTATATTCCTGAATAGTGTTTTCATGTAAATGCTGCAATAAAATTAGGTCCGCTAACTGGTTCAACCTGATTTGTGAAACTGAAGTATTAACTCTAAGTACTTTTGGAACGGAGTCAAAAGCATCTAAAGAAAGTTACCAGTTATTGGTAATGTTAAACTTTATGACTTCACTGGAGCCTGCTATGTTGAAGCTTTTTGCTGGCAAATATTAGCGTTTCCTTTAGTAGTGAGTCGAGTTTCTTTGACAAGAGAAAAACATATGCCATAGCTTTTAGGTAGTCAAGTTATTGTACATTTGAATCATTTGCTTGGACTATTTAGGTGGAAAAAGACCACCATTGTGTTTTCCTTATCTTCCTGAGTTATCTTAGTTCATTTGGTTGTAAACTGGATGACTGCGGTTACTGGAATCACCAATATATAACTATCGCTAGCGCAATTTCGTGTGCCCATAGCATAATATTTATTTTGACAAGGCAGCCTTAGCTCTTAGTGCCATCAATGTCATTTAGCTAATTTAATGGAGCTTATTGCGCAAAGACTGGATAAATTGCAAATATATGTTTTTTTCTTTCTTTCGGCAATTGTATGACTTGAGCTGCTCTGGTAACAGGGGAAAAGGTGACTACCAAATTGATTATGTTCCAGCTCCACGGATTACTGAAGCTGACAAAACAAATGATAGGAAGTATGCAGTCTTTCTTCATAATTTTGTTTAGAATTGGTTGATTGAAGGTTTCCTTAGCGATGCGACCATCACTATTTAGGAAAAACAGATATGCAATCTATGAGCTCTTGTTCTTGTTCATGCTGAATTATCTTCATTGTTTTGACTTACAAGGCTATCTTGTGTTTCTTCCTTTACTCTTCTAGATCATCAGTTTCCTCTTGCTTCTGTTAACTAACTACCATAAGTTGTGAGGTTATTCTTTTATAGTTGTGATTATGTAATGCTCTTGATTCATGTACAACACTTTTATATCCAAGTGTGGCTTCGGTGTCATGCATATCAAGAGCATCCTGCTACTGTTAGGTGCTTTCAACTCATTTACTTTAGTGCTCTTACATCTATAATACCACGGTTCTACTCGATTCATGATGACCAATGCACCTTGTTTTATTCCTGGGGAAACCTCTTTCATTTGATTCATAAGAAAATTTTCGGACATCATGGTATATCAAATAAATGCTAAATTATCATCACTTGGTTACTAGATCAGGCCATCGGCGTATTTCTTACTCTAGAACTGGAGTTTTAGATGGTGGCTATAAAATACAGCGTCTCTTTTTTTTCTCATTGTTGTTTTAGACAGTCTATCTGATCCAAGTCATTAATTTTCCAGATTCTAAGCTCAAAAGAGAGGTTTAAATTCTGCTTACTTGAATTGTCCCCTTTCCTTTTAGGTCACTGCAGAGAGCACTTGACAGAAGACTCTATCTTCTCCTCTATGGTGCCTCTATTGGGGCACCTGATAAGAAGCCTGTCTGGCACTTTCCAGAAAAAGCTTACGAGACCGAGGAGACATTACGTAAAGTAAGAATTGGCTGCCAACCCTCTTCAGTTCTCTATTTCAACAATTAAACCCTTCTAACTTTCAAGTTCTGCAGTGTGCAGAGTCTGCCTTAGAGTCCGTTCTTGGAGGTCTTTCTCATACATATTTTGTCGGCAATGCTCCAATGGCTCATATGGTTGTACCACCTACAGAAACTGCTCAAGTTCCATCTTTGAAGGTATTCTTCTATTCAAACTTTTACATCATATAAGAGATTAAAGGCTTCACGCTTTGACACTTAGAATCGATTAAATACCATGTGATCTCTGTACTCTAGATTATATTCTATTTTAGTCCTTGTACTTTAGATTGTCCAAATTTAGGCTTTATATTTAAGATTTATTGATTGTCCAATTGTCCAAGAACTAAATTTGGACACTTAAAATACATGAACTAAAATAGAATAAAACTCAAAGTAGTGAACCAAAATGATATTTACCTTTGGAGTCTAGGCTCGAACATAGTTTAGTACAATGAGGTCATTTACTCCTTTGGTTAAAGGCAATCTCTCCTATTTGCCAGCGATTCTTTTTCAAGTCTCAAGTGATCGCAACCAATAAATTCAACATTGGGAAATGTGAAGATTTTGTATGGGTTACAAAGGATGAATTGATGGAGTATTTTCCTGATCAAGCTGAATTTTTCAAGAAGATGATCATCAGTTGATGCTAGTAGACTGACCACATAAGCCTCACATAGACCGTTTTCAATCAACAAATTGATGGTCAGTGTGTAAGTGACTTAGAGGATTGAGTTATAAAATGTTAAATTAATGGTAAGGCCGGAGGCTTTGTTTGTTGCTCTGATGTAAAATGGCCGATGAGGATACCAATTTAGGATCCGCACTTTGGCAATTTCCTCTCAGCTGTTTCTTTGATTACTAGATAGTGTGGATTAATGGTTCAGACCCCTTATTTTGATTTCTCGAACCAACTAGAGTCATCTTTCATATCATCTTGAAATTTTGAATATATCAACTTTTCATTACATTTTTTTGGCGATTTCATTGGTAAGTACGTAAAGGAACCTATTTATGTGCTAAAGAAATTACAAAATATTTATAGTAGGCTCCTAACTTTTTGTACCAAAAGAAATAGATTACTTCCACATTTTTTTAATATATTCAACATGTTTGAATGTATTTGTTGCATAATAACTATTTTGAAAATGAGTCCTTATAGTTAAAAAAGTTTCAATTATAATCCCTAAACAAATAAAGAATTCTCTTTTTCTTTAAAACATATATAATGGAAGATATTAAATTATCTCGAGCTAACCCTCTATAAATTTTCTTAAACTAAATTTTTGTTAAGCAATAAGATTATCAACTTTTTTAGGTTTGATACATATTTTGTTTAAATTCAAATATATTTCAACTATTATTCTATTTTAGTTCTTATATTTTTTATTTTTTAATTCTAATGATGTTGGATAGATCTTATATTAAGTCTTTCAAAGTTTTTTTAATCAAAATTTGTTAAATAATAATAATAATATCTTTTTTCCATGAAAGAAAATATTACATTTTTTTTTAAAAAAAAAAACAAGACTAAAGTCTATTTGGAAGATTTATTTTTTAAAAAATGGATTAACCTTAAATAAACTCTTAAAACTTACTAAAGATTTTAAGATCATATTTACAATCAATTTAAATAATTTTACCGTACAATTTAAACTAATTAAAAGTGTATATCATCGATCAATCCTGTATATATATATCCAAGTAAACAATAAATTATTTGAGTAAGCATTGTAATTTAGCATACATTTTTATGCCGATAAATGTATGTGAAATAAACGGTAAAAATTGAGTTGATTTTTAAAATTAACATAAATTTTTTAATTTACATGTAAAAAGCGGCGGCTTAAAAAACATTGGGTAAACGGGCGGCTTAATTTAGTAACTATTTGCAAAGTGGTCCTCAAACATTAAAGGTTTTGAATTTCACTACCCAAGGAAATGACTTTTTCTACATTCACCCCCGAAATATGCGGGAAGAACGGTCGACACGCAGAAATTCCGAGGGAGGAAACTATAGTTATGAAAGCGACAGAACGAATGAAAACGATCATGTTTTGGAGCTATAATTGCGATTGCCAGAAACAGAGCTTTTTCTTAGTCAACTTCCGATAAAGTGAAATCGAGTTCTCAAGTTCTGAGCTGAATTTCTTTGCGTTTGTTTAAAACTCTGCAGTTTTCGAATGAGATACCCGATCGTCGGCGGCGATCGGAGATGTTCTTCGGCGGTGGTACAGGAGACGGAGTTAGTAACAGAGGTGATTGATGGTGAGGCTGATGATTCTGATGGTGATTTGGAATGTTGGTCGAGTGAGTTCGTAGAGATAGTGTTGTGTTGCTACGGTGATACTTGTCGATAAAGCTTAGAAGAAGGTTTTGTGAGGGCTGATGAAGAAGGGGAAGGGAAGGAACCTCGGGCTTTTGCCTAACTCTCTGAAAATTATCTCGTCGTGCTTGAAGACGGTGTCTACAAATGCCAGTACCGTTGCTTCGACGGTCCGCTCGGCTGGTGCCTCGGTTGCCGCTTCGATTTCGGCAGCTTATTCCGAGGATGAGAAGGATCAGGTGTTCATTTTCTGCTGCAATTACTTATGGCCTTTTATTTTAGCTTATCGATGAATGCTTGCTTGATATTGTCAGTGATTCCTCGGCAACAAAATATGAACATGTTTTCGTGGATTTCTCTCGATATTTTTCCATGAATAGCATCTAAGTAAATGGGAAACCACTTGTTTTTTACAAAATGTTAGATAAGACGTCGACACTTGTTGATTTACATTTGACCAGGAGTACGAATGAGAGTGTAGTAGCAAACATAGGGCGGATAAGCCGGAAAATGGCAAGACGGTGGGAGGAGGCCTGAGAAAAACGGGCAATTGTAGTTCTTATCCACCCTCTCAGGCCCTCACTAAAATAGAGTATTGGGTTTTCTTTTTTTGTGTGAAACTCTTTTTCTTTTGTTAAAATCTTCCTACTTCGATTGAGATTACAAAGGGACACTAATTGTGGAAATAGAAGGGTTCTAATTGTAGATTTCTTCAAAATGAAGATGTTACGATCGCACAACAACGCACACACTCGATCTAGATGAACATAAAGAACAGGAGAGACAAAATGCAAGGAGGAGTATTGGCTAAAGGTTTATATTGATAACTTCCGGTATGTACAGTAATAGAGAATATAGAGAATGCATAAAGTACATTTTCAAATCATGCCTAATAGAGTATATGTGCGGTTCAGTTTACTATGTATAACCGTTGGCTAAGCTATAAATAAGCCGCAGAAAACTTAACAGGAGAAATCCAAGAAGGAGCAACAAAAACTGTAGACTCCCAAATTTTCATTTGTAAGCTAACAAAATTCCACTTAGGGTGAGCTTCAGAGGATGACCTTACTTGAAAAGGATATGACCTATAGGTTTGTACAGCTCTATCCTGATGAGCTTTAGATGTCTTTGGGAGGATAAAAAATGCTCTTTATCCCATTAAAAAGAAGTTTAAACAATTTCCTTCTGTCCCGTCAGATAATTAGAAATGATTTTGAAAATTCTAAGAACATTTAAAAATGCACTTCAAGTGCCAGAATAGTATTCAGCAATACGTCAGTAGTCTTGTTGTCGTGATGAACACCTCAAAGGCTACAAACAATACCATCCTCTATGGCTCTGCCAACTTATAGAGGATCATGTGAACACCAAAGCTGTTAAAAACGTTCTACGCTAACAAATTAATGGCAGTATTGAGAAACAAATGTCTGGCATCTTACTGTGATCTTATACGAAGGCAGCACCAACTAGGATGGAGAAGCATAGTAGTATCCTTTCTACCAGTTTTCTGCGGGTGAAAAGGAAATCTTGACCCTCTTAGAATAATTGGCCATAATAAGAATAATTGGCCAAAATAAGCAGGATTGGCGATTTTTTTTTTTTTTTTCAAGTTTAGGAAGGCCTACTATCCACCACTCCACCTCTTGTCTGGTGCCTTAGACAAAGAAAAACATTCCAATTTTCAATTAAAGATAGTGGTTCTTCACCTCCTTATCAATTTAAGTTCTTACTAAAACTAAAGACGTGATTCAGGACTCTGATAATGCTGAACAGAGAAGTTCAAAAACCTGCTAATCTGAAAAGGTGAGGAGAATTGGAAGCACAGATAATTCATAATCCAATTATCAAACCACGAGTTTACACTATATCCATCTTCGGACTGAAAAATAGCATTCGAAGAGAACGAGCTATGGAAAACCAGGGTCTATGAATGGAGGCTTTTGTGCCCCAACTGCAACTTTCCAGCGCAAACTTGCTGGGAACAATTCTAAACCATAAGTAATTTTGGTACCAAAGAGAATTGCTTTTCTGTAACTTTGTTCAGTACAGAGTTCTTTTTTTGGTCAATCCAGGACAGTTTAGAGTACGCAGCTTCTTGTTGGAATGTTCATGAGTTATTTTGTTATCACACGGTATTTTTTTTTTCTTTTACAAATTTGTATTTGGGGCGTTTTCTCTGATCCCTTCCTAGAAGAGATATCTTGTCTCCTGGTCCTTGCTTCTCCCTTTTGATGTACTGTGGTGCTTTATCTTTCCTTTTATATGTTACCTCAAAATTCTTATCTTAAGCTTTTTTATTAGCTTCGGTTGTCTTGTAAACTATGTATATGTTCGTTATGACTTTTGAGCAGGTAACTTGGGCTGGTTTTGACATTCTGGAAGTCGAACCATCTGTCATAAGGCACGTTCTCCTAGTT
This sequence comes from Cucurbita pepo subsp. pepo, assembly GCF_002806865.2. Taxonomy (NCBI): domain Eukaryota; kingdom Viridiplantae; phylum Streptophyta; class Magnoliopsida; order Cucurbitales; family Cucurbitaceae; genus Cucurbita; species Cucurbita pepo. The sequence continues at coordinate 8,373,328 of NC_036649.1, read as the reverse complement.
GGTTATCTGAGTGGATTTCAAGTACTTGACGTGGAGGATGCTTCTAACTTCAAAGAACTTGTTTCAAAGCGTGGTGGCCCTGTTTCATTCTTACAGATGCATCCTTCTCCAGCAAAGCCTGATACTCCAGAAAAGCCTGATAGTCATGATCTACTCAGAGGATCACACCCTTTGTTGCTGATTGTTGCAGGAGAAGAAAGTAAGGATATAGCTGTGGGACAAAATCATAGTCCTATGGGTGTCCACCGAAGTTGTGCCAACTCTCACAATGCTGTTCAGTTTTACTCCCTCAAGTCTCACTCTTATGTGCATGTTTTGAGATTCAGATCTGCTGTTTGCATGGTTAGATGCAGTGCTCAGATAGTAGCTGTGGGCCTGTCTACACAAGTAAGGACCAAAATGACTGACAACTATGGATATAAAATTGTTTTGATGGTAACAACTTGTTGAAGAGAATGTTCTAACATAGAGAAAATGCACTGACGAATAAAATTTATGATGATCTGCATTTCTGTTCAAGTATTGTTCAAATGATGCACTCCCCCGGAACATCCCCCCCCCTAGTTGCAATTATGATATGAATTATTATATTTTTCAGTTGTAGGATCTCTCTTATATAACTTCTTAGATTATGAATGTAATATTTCCAGCATGTTGTTCATGAGACATTTTCTAACTGACTTGATGTTTGGTGGCAGATATATTGCTTCGACGCAATCACCCTTGAGATTGTATTTAGTGTTTTGACCTCTCCAGTTCCAGAGATATCAGGACAAGGAACCACTGGGATTAATGTTGGTTATGGTCCCATGGCTGTGGGTCCGAGGTGGTTAGCATATCCTGCTGTTGGCCCATTACCATCAACCACTGTTCCATTAAGTTCACAAAGCCTATGCCTCTCTCGGGGTGTTAATCCCTCATCTTTGCCATGCAGTGATAGGACAACTGCTCATTATGCAGTGAAGTCTGGTAAGCAACTGGCAGCTGGAATTGTCAGTTTGAGTGATATGGGATATAAAGCATGGTCCAAGTACTGTCAAGATCTGAATCCTAACAAGTCTACTTTATTGATTGAATCAAATTCAGGAAGGAAAGCTGGAAGACATGCAGGAATCGAAGCAGATTATCCTGGGATGGTTAGTGTTCACTGTCGTGAGTCCAATATGTTACTGGAAATTCATGAATTATAGTTTTCCTTCCATTTTCAGGAATATGAACATCATGTTCTGCATCATTCTAAAAGACAATAATTTTTTCAAATATTTATGTTGCTTATGCTTGAACAGTGAGTTCTATCTATGGTTTTGTTTATTTTTGTAATGCTTGAGTCACCCATTTAGTTCTTTTGGCATTTATATTCAAGGTAGATTTTCATTATAAAGAAATGGACTTCATCTTCTTGCACAAATTAGACCTTTAGTTTAATCTGTTCCATAAATTGAAACCCAAGAGGGGAAAGCATCTGACAGTCATGATGTTCATAAAGTTTCTCTTTATTTTCTTAGCATGGGGTGAGAACCTGGAAAATCAAACGTGTGAAATGTTGAATTTTATATCTTTGATTCATTTGACCAAAATGGTTATCGTAGGTTGCTGTTAAAGATTTTATTACTCGGGCAATTATAACTCAGTTTAGAGCTCACACCAGCCCATTGTCTGCACTATGTTTTGATCCTAGTGGGACACTTCTAGTGACTGCATCGATATATGGGAATAACATCAATATCTTCCGAATCATACCGAACTCGCACAGTGGATCAAGTAGTCGAAGCTTTGACTTCAGCTCTTCTCACGTCCATCTTTACAAATTNATCGATATATGGGAATAACATCAATATCTTCCGAATCATACCAAACTCGCACAGTGGATCAAGTAGTCGAAGCTTTGACTTCAGCTCTTCTCACGTCCATCTTTACAAACTGCACCGTGGAATAACATCAGCTGTTAGTACAAATGTGGTTTTCTGATGGTAGTATACTTGGTCTTCATCTTCCTGTGTTTTAAAATTTTCTTAGCTTTTCCATTTTTCTGTCTACTTATCTCACAGATGATCCAGGATATTTGCTTTAGTAACTACAGTCAATGGGTGGCAATTGTTTCATCCAAGGGGACGTGCCACGTTTTTCTCTTGTCTCCTTTTGGTGGTGAAGCCGGATTCAGAATTCTTAATTCTCAGGGCGAAGAACCATGTCTGCTTCCAGTTCTATCTTTACCCTGGTGGTCCACATCATCACTTAGTTTAAATCAGCAACCTTTCCCACCTCCACCACCTGTTTCTCTGTCTGTTGTGAGTAGAATTAAATATAGCAGCTTTGGATGGCTAAATACTGTAAACAATTCAGCTGGTTCAGGAAAAGGTTTCGTGCCTTCTGGTGCTGTTGCTGCTATTTTTCATAATACACTCTCTCACAATATTCAGCATGTAAACTCAAAGCCCAACTCCTTGGAGCATTTATTGGTTTATACTCCTTCAGGTCATGTAGTTCAGCATGAACTTCTGCCTTCTTTTGGTGCTGAACCAAGTCTCCACAGTTCAAGAACCGAATCAAGTTCTTTCTTACATATGCAGGAAGATGATCTTAAATTAAAAGTTGAGCCTATCCAGTGGTGGGATGCATGTAGAAGATCAGATTATTCAGAAAGAGGGGAATGCATCATCGAATCCACCTTTGACAGGCAAGATGTAGCCAAAACCAAAACCAAAACGATTCAGAATGGAAGAACAAATACCGAGGAAACGTATGATTTTGATTTCCAGGAGTTGAATGATGGTTCTAGTGCACAAAATGTTCTTAGAGTCAGAGGTCAATCTGGTATATCTCATGAGCAATCCCACTGGTTTCTATCAAATGCAGAATTACAAATAAGCTCTGGAAGGTTACCAATTTGGCAAAACTCAAAGGTACTTCATGTGTGGGAAGTATTATATCAATATCTTGACACATTAATACTCTGATTTGTTCTACTGTAGATTTACGTAATGACTTGTCCGAGAATCAGTAGTATAGCTGGTGGAGAGTTCGAAATCGAAGAAGTCCCAGTTCAAGAAATTGAAGTCACGGAGAAGGAACTGTTACCTTGTTTTGACCATTGCCTCAGCCTCAAATCTGACTGCAATGACAGGCGAGTACAAGTTATTAGTTTCAACATCCTACAGAATAATTCTTGCATCATATGGGTTTCTTAAATCTTTGTAGAATATAGACTTGGGAACATTGAATCTTGAGATCATTGAAACTGTTTTAAGATTTACGTTTCGAAACTGAATTTTATAAAACTATATTATTTTAAATTCATTTTCATCCTACAAAATTTTACTTTTCTGATCAAGTTTGATAAAACAAAACAGGTTTAAATTCTATTTTGGTATATGGATGTGTATGCTATTCCTTTTTTGGTTTATATATGAGCTTTAACATTTGTTGTGATCACTCTTCTCTCATTTGTTGTGATCTTTTGTTAACAGAAGGCTCCTTTTATAAAATATTGACTGGTTGGTTGTTTTTGTGGATTCAGAGGGCTTGTTTTGGGAAGATGTTCCAGTCCTACTTCTTCCGAGACGTACCAGTCCGTGGTCAAAGTTACTGAAGAAATCGTCGTTATTTGTCACTCCAAACCTGCATCACTTAGCTCCACAGAGAGCTCAGATGGGGGTGAGAAATAAAAATCCTCTTGAACTTATGAATGGCTTGTCTGTTTAAACTTGTTACTGCTTCTATTTGTTGGTTTGGATTCCTTCCGTGCTGTGAGTTTATAGAAGAGAATTGTGCAGATCAATCTTTGATTGGTGTTGATGCTATTGCCAATCCTTTTTATGACATATCTTCTTTCTTTCTTTCTTTCTTTCTTTTTTGGTTCAAAACTTCATCTAAAGATAAATTAGAGCATGGTTACCCATACTATCCTTTTAATATCATGAAGGTTCATCGAGAAGGATGGAAAATTTTATTGATTTTGATCAAGCAAGCTGCGAGAAGTCTTGTACTCCCCTTTGTCATCATCTAAATGAGATGTATTGGGAAAAAAGAGCAAGCGAGTCATGCATGGCTCCAAAATCCCCAAATATTCTATCTACTCGAGTCGAAGGTTCGAGGATCGATGGTTCCCCTTGTGACTTATACTTCTCAAACAGCGATTTCGATTTCCCTTCCACTGAACAAGTTTCTTTGAACAAAGGTGCGACTAATGTATCCTTTTAAGCTGTGAATCATATGCTCTTGTTGCCAATAGTGCTAACTTTGAAATTGCAGTTACTTTTGAACACACATGCCAGGAGGAACCTTGCAAGGCATTGGAGGATAATGAGGATGATGATGGTTGCCAAGATGTAAATGATATTTCAACTGATCAAGAGCCCAACCGTAGTAGCAATATCGAGTATGAAAACGTATGTAGCGATGAGAATGACAAAATATTTGGTGACATGGTCACCTCTTCTGAAGAAGGTTGAACCCTGAAACCTTGGCCTTCTAGATTTATCAGTACTTGATTCCTTTCTTTGTTTGGCAGGCTGATCTAATGAATCTCTAAAACTTGCAGATCTTATCGTGGTTAAAGGGTGCTAAATAAATATCATGCCCATCTGCCAAAGTATGTGAATNATGAGATGTATTGGGAAAAAAGAGCAAGCGAGTCATGCATGGTTCCAAAATCCCCAAATGTTCTATCTACTCGAGTCGAAGGTTCGAGGATCGATGGTTCCCCTTGTGACTTATACTTCTCAAACAGCGATTTCGATTTCCCTTCCACTGAACAAGTTTCTTTGAACAAAGGTGCAACTAATGTATCCTTTTAAGCTGTGAATCATATTGCTCTTGTTGCCAATAGTGCTAACTTTGAAATTACAGTTACTTTTGAACACACATGCCAGGAGGAACCTTGCAAGGCATTGGAGGATAATAATGATGATGATGGTTGCCAAGATGTAAATGATATTTCAACTGATCAAGAGCCCAACCGTAGTAGCAATATCGAGTACGAAAACGTATGTAGCGATGAGAATGACAAAATATTTGGTGACATGGTCACCTCTTCTTAAGAAGGTTGAACCCTGAAACCTTGGCCTTCTAGATTTATCAGTACTTGATTCCTTTCTTTGTTTGGCAGGCTGATCTAATGAATCTCTAAAACTTGCAGATCTTATCGTGGTTAAAGGGTGCTAAATAAATATCATACCCATCTGCCAAAGTATGTGAATCTCTCTCTCTCTCTCTCTCTCTCTTGTATAGATCTTGTGAATGAAATTTCTGAAATATGTGAAGGTTTTTGTAACTGTTGGTGGAATAATATGAAATATGTCCATATTTGTAAAGTGTTGGCTTGGAAGATTACTAAGTAAACTACTTGTAAAAGAATTTCCAAGGTGTATAAAGGGAAGTTTCATGATATTTTTATATTAGGGTTCCTTCTTTTTTTGTAGTTTTTGTTCATCCAAATAGTTTGTTCTTTAGGATTTTAGGGTTAAGAAAGATGTTTACCGNTTCAACTGATCAAGAGCCCAACCGTAGTAGCAATATCGAGTACGAAAACGTATGTAGCGATGAGAATGACAAAATATTTGGTGACATGGTCACCTCTTCTTAAGAAGGTTGAACCCTGAAACCTTGGCCTTCTAGATTTATCAGTACTTGATTCCTTTCTTTGTTTGGCAGGCTGATCTAATGAATCTCTAAAACTTGCAGATCTTATCGTGGTTAAAGGGTGCTAAATAAATATCATACCCATCTGCCAAAGTATGTGAATCTCTCTCTCTCTCTCTCTCTCTCTTGTATAGATCTTGTGAATGAAATTTCTGAAATATGTGAAGGTTTTTGTAACTGTTGGTGGAATAATATGAAATATGTCCATATTTGTAAAGTGTTGGATTTTTTTTTTTTTTTTTTTTTTTTTTTTTTTTTTTTTTTTTTTTTTTTTTTTTTTGTGTAGTTTTTGTTCTTCCAAATAATTTGTTCTTTAGGATTTTAGGGTTAAGAAAGATGTTTACTGGTCATATTTTGAGGTTTATACTGAATGTGATGATTGTATAATGTATGTTGTGGTTGTGAAATCACACATTCGTTGGAGAGGAAATTGGAGTAATCTTTATAATAGTGCGGAAACCTTTTCGTAATAGATGTGATTTAAAATCGTGAGACTGACAGCGATACGTAAGGGGTTAAAGCAGACAACATCTACTGGCCGTGGGTTTTGATTGTTACAAATTGTATTAGAGCCAAACATTGGATGGTGTGCAAACGAGGACATGAACCTTCAAGGAGGTAGATTAAGGAGTTTACAGAGTGAAATCAGGTTCATGGTTGAGGTTCAGAAAGCAAGATTCATTCTAGTTTACGAACCTCACACTCCCTACCGGTCTTCATGGCTTTACTTCTTATCGAGTTGTTGTGCTCTTCTCCCCATGAGATCCCACAGTGGTTGGAATGAAGAACGAAACATTCGTTTATAAGAGTGTGGAAACTTTTAGTGAGGCTGACTGACAATATGTACTGGGCTCAACAGTGGTTGTCGCGGAGATTCACTACTATTTTTACCATGGTTCATTTATCATATTAAAATTCTTAAAGTTTACGAAGAAATTGGTTTGAACAAAGGCTAAAAGATGGGAAGAAATCTTTCCAAATAAATCGACATGAACGTAGCTTTAGTCTGTTCGTCTCTTATTTCATTTTTTATTCCACACACATTCCTTTATTTATTTATTTATATATATATATATATATATCGACATGAAGGTAGCTTTAGTCTGTTCGTCTCTTATTTCATTTTTTATTCCACACACATTCCTTTATTTATTTATTTATATATATATATATATATATCGACATGAAGGTAGCTTTAGTCTGTTCGTCTCTTATTTCATTTTTTATTCCACACACATTCCTTTATTTATTTATTTATATATATATATATATATATCGACATGAAGGTAGCTTTAGTCTGTTCGTCTCTTATTTCATTTTTTATTCCACACACATTCCTTTATTTATTTATTTATATATATATATATATATAAAAGTAATAATCATTTCTGGTGACGCGAGGATTTTGAGTCCTCTGTTCTAAACCGGTAACACGAAGATTTTTGGTCCTCTGCTCTACCAACTGAGCTATACCGGTTGTCATCCTTATTTATTTTCATAGCAAACTAGTGAGACGAAGATCTTGAGTCCTCTGCTCTACTAATTGAGCGATACCGGCCATTTCTTACATATTATCCTTATTTATTTACTTTTTTGATATATAATAAGTTAGTTTTGATATATATATAGATATAGTTATATTCATGTATAAAATTGAATTTATTCGGGAAAATATTAATTACCATTTTATAAATGGAATAAAAATATATTTCAATTATGGTATTTGTTTTATATAGTATTTGTTGACCAACGTGCATTTTCGCGTGACTATTATAAACTTAACGCCGTCAAGTCCACATCAACCAAAAGCTCACGGCCGTCACGCTCTTGACCTCTCTGTCTCTTCTTCCCCAACCAACCCACCATCTCCGGCACGTGACCACTGTCTCCAAAGCCTTAATCCAAACCTCCAGGCTCGGACAACCGTTTGCCCTCCGAACCTAAACCCCCTCAAACACAATAAACAAACAAATAAATGAATATTCTGCCATTAAAGAAAGGAAGAAGAGAAAGCGTTTTTTGGTTCGTTTGGTGTTGCAGAGAACTGAGAGCGGCTGTGGCTGTAGTCATTGAATCTTCTCTCTCAAGCCATTAAAGTTCTTCCAAAAGCAAAGCCAGTACAGAGATTGGAGATTTTGATTTTGATTTTTTTCTTCTTTTTTGTTTGAGGATTCTGTGATCTTTTCTCTGTTTGCGTCTTGTTGAAGCTAATCGATCTCGCGGTTAGGGAGTTTTTTTTTTGTTTTTGATCTCTCTTTTGCAGGTTTCCGCCATTAATATAGAGGTTTCTCACGAGATATCCTCCTTCATTTTCAACCTATTGTTTGTTTATCACGGGAAAGAGTTCTTGAAGTATCCAGTTGGTTGCACTATTTAACTGTGTTGTGTTTGTGTTGGTTTCTCTCTATCAGAGCTTGCTGTTGCTCTAATGTTGGAGGAGAAGAAGCAGAGGGATTTGAGGATGCGGATGAGGAGCTATGTTGTGATTTTGTTGTGTCTGGTGCAATGCTGTTGGTTTTCGGATGCGATTGTGGATCCGATTGATTTTTTGGCTCTGCAATCGATACGGAAGGGTTTGGAGGATTTGCCGGGCTCTAATTTCTTCGCGTCTTGGGATTTCACGGCTGATCCTTGTAATTTCGCCGGTGTTTTCTGTGATTCTGATAAGGTCGTTGCCCTAAACCTAGGGGATCCTCGTGCTGGTTCGCCTGGTTTGGTTGGCCGGATCGATCCTGCCATTGGCAAGCTCTCAGCACTCACAGAGTTCACCATTGTTCCTGGTCGAGTCTTTGGAGCTCTGCCAGAATCTCTCTTCCAACTGAAGAACCTCCGTTTTCTCGCTATCAGTCGGAACTTCATCGCTGGTACTCTCCCGGCGAATCTCGGCCAGCTTCGGAGCTTGAGGACTCTGGACCTCAGTTACAATCAACTCACCGGAGAAATTCCTCGATCTATTGGAACGATCACGGAGTTATCCAATGTCATCCTCTGCCATAATCGCCTCACAGGTTCAGTCCCTATGTTTCCGTTCCGTAGCCTTAATCGTCTTGATCTGAAGCACAACAATCTCACCGGGCCTCTTATCCCGGACTCTCTTCCGCCTTCTCTCAACTACCTCTCTCTCTCATGGAACCGCCTCAACGGCCCCGTCTTCCGCCTCCTCAGCCGCCTCGACCAGTTGAACTACCTCGACCTCAGCATGAACCAGTTCACCGGAACCATTCCAACTCAGATCTTCAGTTTCCCGATCGTCAACCTCCAGTTGCAACGGAACCTCTTCACCGGCCCGATCCAGCCGGTTGATCAGGTGGCGATCCCGACTGTCGATCTCAGCTACAACCGTTTCTCGGGTCCAGTATCGGCAATGTTTTCCTCCGTGCAGAATCTTTACCTGAACAACAACCGCTTCACCGGTGAAGTTCCAAACAGCCTTGTGGATCGATTGTTGGCTGCGAATATTCAAACTCTGTATTTGCAGCACAATTTTCTGACCGGAATCGAGATCAATCCGACGGCGGAGATTCCTCTGAGTAGCTCCTTATGTTTGCAGTACAATTGTATGGTGCCACCAATACAGACGCCGTGCCCAGAGAAGGCCGGCAAACAGAAAACCAGGCCGACGGAGCAGTGCGGCGAGTGGAGAGGGTGAAATCTGGAAATTCACATACTACATCAGGGGCATAAGTGGAAGAAAGTAAGTAAAGGTGAAAAAAGAAAATGATTTTTTTAAAATTATAAAATTACATAGTTTTGGATAATTAATTCATGAATGTACACAAATCTCTGAGGGGGAGTGGTGTGTTTTTTTTTTTTTTTTTTACTTTTAAATATTCGTTTATTTATGTAATTGTTTTTGGAGGAAACCTATGAATGTTTCTCCAATTATATGTATAAATTCGATTTATTTTATTATTATTTATTTTTTAAAACTCTCTTCTATTATCGGTTGAACGATGCTAAAGAGAAGAATTAGGGTTTTTTCTCTTCTTTTTTGTACGTTTTATGCAGTTCGTTCATGAACATTAAAGTCAATGTATAATAGACTCTTTTAATTTTCAATTTTGTGTCTATCAGATTCTTGGATATTATAATGCGTCTGATTCATACTTGAACATTCAATTTAGAAAACATTTTTAAGTTAGAACATTCAATTTAGAAAACATTTTTAAGTTAGAACATTCAATTTAGAAAACATTTTTAAGTTAAGTTCATGAATCTAATAAATATGAACACGTAGACTAAGGGACTAACCTAACATGCAACTTAACATAAAAGTTAAATATACCTTTTTTTCGTTCTAAAAAGAAGGTTAAAAGATAAAAAGGGTTGAGGCTCAACAAATGGGGCCATAATTAGTAAGCGAAGATTCTTAATCACTTAAAAAGTGATGACTACTTTATCTTTTATGTTCATAATTATTCTAAGTGTTCTTAATAATTTATCGAAGTTTCTTCCACAAGTAGGATTAGCGGGCCATATTCTATTATTAAATAAATAGTTTATCTTTTCATGTCTCGACGTTTTCGCGTTTTTTTTCTTTCTAGTTCGTTATAATTTGTTTCTCATAACAATTTTAAGTTGTTTCTCGTTTCAATACAAGTGATTCGTCCAACTTAATACTATTTTCATTAGCTACAAATAGTTAAATAACGTTAATATGATTTCACTAACAGTCGCCTAAAAGAAATAAACGACGCAAACTAACGTAATGAAAATCATTGCAAAGATATCACGAGTTTCAACCATACTGAATCGAAACCCGTAACATGTTTGTCGTGTATTATTATTCTTTGCTTTGCTTCACAAGAAATTTAAAGCAAATGCAAATAATTGGTAAACCATTATAGTAAAGGCTTTTTATATTAGAAGTAGGAGTTGGACCAACTGCTATCAATTATGTTTCTGATTCAAGAAGTAATAGTCAGCACACTCAATAATGTGTGGCTCTTTCTTACAGCCTCCTCCTCAACCTGGTGCACAAAATTATTTGTCTCTTTAATTCTCATATTCAACACTTTTGAGTACCTTTCATGGAAAGTTAATATCGAGTGGCCTGCGTACATCTTACGTGATAGGACGGGCCTAGCTAGATAGACATTTGGGTCTCGGGACCCTACTCGACTGCCATATAACAGCAATAATGATGGTAGAGCGAGTTCGTTACCCATCAATAATTTAGCTAACCTTGATGAACTTATTAGATCCTTTTCTTGTGACAAGAGGACAAGAGGACAAGATGTCCTCCATTTAATGAAGGTCACTAACTCCTACCAGTAAAACACAACTACTGGGAAGAGGTTTCCACACCCTTATAAGGAATGTTTCTTCCCCTCTCCAACTGATGTGAGATCTCACAATCCACCCCTCTTGAGGGCCCAACGTCCTTGCTAGCACACCACTCGATGTCTAGCTCTGATACCATTTGTAACAACCCAAGCCTACTGCTAGCAGATATTTTCCTCTTTTGCCCGTTACGTATCGCCATCAGCCTCATGATTTTAAAACGCGTCTGCTAGGGAAAGGTTTCTACACCCTTATAAGAAATGCTTCTTCCCCTCTCCAACCGATGTGGGATCTCACAATCCACCCCCCCCCCCCCTTGGGGGCCTATTGTCCTCGCTGGCACACCGCCCGATGTCTAGCTCTGATACCATTTGTAATGGCCTAAGCCCACTGCTACTAGATATTGTCCGTTTTGGCTCGTTACGTATCGCCATCAGTCTCATTGTCTTAAAACATATCTATTAGAAAGAAGTTTTCAAACCCCTTATAAGGAATGCTTCATTCCCCTCTCCAACCGATGTGTGATCTCACAATCCACTCCACCCCCTTTGGAGGCCCAACGTCCTCATTGACACACCGTTCATTGTCTGGCTCTGGCTATGAAACCATTTGTAACAACTCAACCCCACCGCTAACAGATATTTGTCCGCTTTGGCCCGTTACCTATCATCGTCAGCCTCACAGTTTTAAAACACATCTACTAGGGAGAGGTTTCCATACCCTCACAAAGAATGTTTCGTTCCCCTCTTCAACCGAGGTGGGATCTCACAAATACAAGATTAAGAATTCTAACTCCTTAGTAAAATATAACAGAATCTCACCCAAATCTGACTTTCTACCATATTTTCAACAAATCTAACAATCATATACAAACATTGCATAGGGTCAGGAAAATAGAAGTGGGTAGCACCGGCAGAAATAAGAACAATAATAATTCTATCCCTACTCTAAAAACAATAAAAGATGAGAATTAAGAAGAAATATACCGATGCTTGCTATTTCCACCATTTTGTTGATCATTATTCAACAAATTTATACACTATATATATATATATGTATGTATGTATTATATCATATTATTCACATAGATTATAGACAGAAACATGATATCAAAGATTCGTCAAGTAGAACCAACAAAATACTGCAACGGTGAGATATAAAATGCATATTAATTGCATCTTATTTTCAAGAGTATGATAGGATGCATGCATCACAGAGCAAGATATACTGCATTTGCCAAGCTATAATCCACCAGAAAGAGCTTGCCTTACAGTTTTCTTCAGCAGTTTTCAATAGAAATGTCGCCTGCGGACTCTCTTCTTGTTCGGAGGAGTCGGAGCTTCACCGCTGCCCGGAAATTCCCATTTGACAACATCCCCATCCCATGAAGAGCTTACAAGCATTGGATATTGAGGGTGCCAGCTACAGTCTCTTACTGGTGATTTATGATGCTTCAGTGTTGCAACTAGAGCTCCAGTCAACTACAAAGGACATAAGAACAACAAACATAATGCTAAATAAGAATGTTATAAGATATATGGAATACAATTTTCTAGGACCAGAAATAGTTTAGCGGATGTATAATTTTTATACTCATTGTTCACAATCCAATGATTAACAAACAAAAAAAAAAACTATTTGTAACCGCTCAAAGCCTACTGCTAGCAGATATTGTTTTTTTTTTACTTTTCCTTTTGTGATCAGCATCCTCGCTGACACTCGTTCCTCTCTCCAATCGATGTGGGATCTCACAATTCACCCCCCTTCAGGGCCCAACGTCCTCACTAGCACACTACCCGATGTCGGGCTCTGATACCATTTGTAACAGCCCAAGCCCACTGCTAGCAGATATTGTCCTCTTTGGGTTTTTCCTTTCGGAGCCCAACGTCCTCGCTGGCACTCGTTTCTCTCTCCAATCGACGTGGGATCTCACACTATTGATACTAATTAAATAGAAAATGATATTTCAAGAGTTTAAACACACAATCCTTGCTCTAAAACCATGATAATATAATAATGAACCAACAACTTAGCTAATATTTAAATTAATGGTGAATTTAATATTTTCAATATTTGGTTAACACTCTCCTCGCTTGTGTTCAGCATAAGAAACAACAAGTGAGCTAACTAACAAAGAGTTCCGTAAACTTTAAGGTAAATCAGTGATTCAGCTATGACCCGTGTTCTAGAAAGTCAGAAAGAGATTTCAAACAAGTATTGAAATATAAAAGCTAAAGCTATAACAGCCTGGCCCACCGCTAGCAGATGTTGTCCTCTTTGGACTTTCCCTTTCGGGCTTCCCCTCAAGGCTTTAAAACACATCCGCTAGGGAAAGGTTTCCACACCCTTATAAAGGGTGTTTGGTTCTCCTCCCAACCAAGGTGGGATATCACAATCCACCTCCCTTCAGGGCCCAACGTCCTCGCTGGCACTCATTCCTTTCTCCAATCGATGTGGGACCCCCATCAAATCCACCCCCTTTGGGGCCCAGCGTCCTTACTGGCACACCGCCTTGCGTCTACCCCCTTCGGGGAATAGCCTCCTCACTGGCACATCCCCCAGTGTCTGGCTCTAATACCATTTGTAATGGCTCAGGCCCACCGCTAGCAAATATTGTCCATTTTGGGCTTCCCCTCAAGACTTTAAAACACGTCTACTAGGGAAAGGTTTTCACACCCTTACAAAGGGTGTTTCGTTCTCCTCCCCAACCAATGTGGGATATCACAAAAGCAGTAGAGCAACTCCCAATATCCGGGAACTTAGAATCTGATAGGAATGTTATTGGGATATTAAGAGACGGTCAGTAATTCGACGTAGAGTTTGTTAAGAGAGTTTTGTTATAAATAGAGTGGGTTATAAGATGAAGACAGGCAATCCTTCGGTTGAATCAGAGCTCGAGTGATATCAAAAGAGGGAGAGTCCAAGTACCTCACATTAATCCAATATATGTTGGGTTCTATCAGAACCGTCCTCTCGAGCATTCTCACTTAAGTGTAAACAATTAAATCATTGTCTACCTTCCTCCCCTTCCACTCCTATGTATAACCAACTCCCTTGCATTTGCACATTAGTAGTAATATAAATAAATGTTTCCATGTGCGAGGCATCGGACTAATAGATGTTATATTACTAAGGAGGGTCGGAGGTATAAATTAAATAATTTCCCGGCTCCAACGTCAACTTAAAACCTCACATGAAAATAAGATGCATATAAATAAATGTCAAATGACTTACCAAATCATAGATATAAACGCAAGAATTGTGAGATCCGGTGTAGATGTACTTCTGGCCGGTGCTGCAGAGGGGAAATAAAAATATAGTCTCAACTATTAACCATCTTCAATGTATCTAGCACGATAACTAGAAATTCGATTCACAATAGAACAAGGTTTATTGAAAATGAAGTCGATATCGAATGAAATCAATACTTCCTTGAAACAAACCTTTAATAGCATAGCACAAACTACTGCATAATGCAAAACTTCAAAGGTAATATTTTCATGCAGCAGAGCAAATAGTTAACATCTCGATCGTAATACAGTCATAAATATGCAGTTGCAGCCACAAAAGCTCACCTAGATTCCGGGGAGAAATAACAACGGATAAGCGTTCGCAGGACTGAATGACCCTTGTATGTAGCAACAGATCGATCACGTGGATGCATCAAATTTTTAGCATGGAGTGGATAATCCATCCATCTGTAGTCCCAATCATAGTTTCTGGGCCTATTGTAGCTGGAACAAAAGAGGAGGGTTGTTTATGAATGAAAAGAGTTTCCATTTTAGGAAGGATACCATACTTACTGTCTTTAAAAAACGAGCCGTCTTGCCATATTTCAACTTATAGGAAAAACAATTCAAATAAACTATCATTGTGGAGACTGAGATTTTTACTCCCTCTGAAGGTTCCTTACGAAACCGATATAATTTGATTTATTATTCGTGTTTTATTTTCAAGTCATGTATTGCATTAGACAACAAGCACATTTGTATTAGGGGAAAAAATCATAATTACTCGTTTGAGTAGCGCTGTTCGGAAAAATACAAGTTTTTTATAAGGTAACTTTAAAATACAAAATAATTCATGATGGTAGAAGAATAGTTACTCAGAGAAAACAAAGTTACCCTCAGTTTCCTAGCATCAGATGAGAAACAAATACCCAGAATGACTAATAAGAAAAGGAATAAATATAGTGCGTATTTAGAGAGTATCAAAACGGTACGTACTGAGTAGCATTGTTGGACATCTTTCTGATATCCCAAAGTTTGATGGTCTGGTCTTTACCATTGGAAATTAAATATCGACCATCCCCACGACTATCAATGAACGTGATACCTTCGACATGTCCTTCTAGAATCCCTGCAGCCTTCCCTTTAGATATAAAGCAGCGTCTGTCCCACACCTACAAATATACATCTAACATCTTAATACAAGGAACAGAACGAACTTCTCAAATATACAATCCTCGAGCCCGCACACTTTCAGGATTAGCAAATAGTTAGTTGCATTAGGTGACTGAAACCATTGGGTTAGGCTAACTCCTAAGTTTTGGGAAAACTCTGGTTGCAAGGCCAAAAATCACAACTTCAAGATTCATGCAAGAAAAACTGGAAATTTGTTAAATAATGGGACAAAACATTCATACGCTTCCTTCTAAACTAAAGTGGTCAATCTTTGACAAAAAGTAGCAAAATGTCCTCGAAGTTGTAGCGGATTTGTACCTTACAGAAAGTATCATCACTTCCAGAGTAAACCAGATGGCCACTTTCATCAGCAAAACACACAGTATTCACATCAGACTGTGCACCCAATAAGAAAAAACTTAGAATGCCAGGAAATTTTGTAATGAAACAATTAACAAAAACCTCAGCAGGTACATAATATGCAAAGATTCCTCCACAGGTAAGTAAGTTTAGCTCATGAAGATGATTAAGTAAAGTACGAGACAATATTTTTCGAAACAAGATACAAGATGAATAAGACGCTGGAGAATTAGTATATGAACTGGTAAGAATCCTCTTGAACTTACCAATTCTTTGTCTGCTTCAGAAAGTTTCTAGCCTATATAAGGTCAGTAGATGTTGGGGGAAATAGTTAAGGATACTTCAAATCAAATAAAAATAGAAGGGAAAGGAAAGACAAGAATAAAAGTATGTTTTTTTTGCAACAATACTTAAAAACAAAGAACAGCCTTCAGAAACTATTCCAAAAAGAATAATTCAGGAATACACACGAAGTTTCCATCATAAACATGTTTCTAACCATGTCGGGGAGACCAAGCTATTTGGAAAATTACATGAATACGGTATAGGATATTCAAATTAGACACACGTTGACAGGCGGGATTAAGACTGTCAACCATATCACCAATCATCAAACCATCTCCCAACCAGACATTACAAGCTATGTTTTAGCCGTCACTCCATAAAATTTTGATTCACGATCTCATAACGGATCTTATGACTTTATACAAAGATTTTCAAGCCATTTCTTCACTAGGTGACACCAGACAATTTTCTTCGACTGTCTAGTAGTAAATGGACAAAGAAATTCAGGTTGTTGCTCTTTTGTGGATGTCATCTTACAAAAGAAAGCTTGTAATTATTCAGTAGTTCGAATATAGAACTTCAGTAAGTCTCGCAATTCATTGCAAGATGTACTTTTCTGCATAAGTTTGAGATTAGGTAGCCTATCAGGTCAACTCTAGAAAACATACATGTACCTTAAACAATAAAGCCAATAAATTAGATAAATCAAAGAGCAAGGGAGAATAAAAAGCTCTTCTTTCTTCATTTTTTTTTTTTTCCTAACAATTGGATATCACAGATTTTTACGAATACAAGAAATGTAACAGTTTGAATCATTAAAATGCCTAAAGTTCTTTTTTTCTTTGCATGCACTAACAATAAAGCAAAATATTGGGGAAAAAACTCTACAGGCACGTGAAGCGTATTGTGTAAATACTAGAGAATGATTTAGAGCATTACTCTGTGAGCCAAAATTCGAAGCGAAAGCTTATTAGTTTCAAGATCGTAGACATATATAGAATCATCGCTACTTCCAGCAACAAGTTCTCGTCCATCTGTTGAAAATTTCACAGAGAAAATTCCAAAAGAATCTCTTCCATCACCATGTGCACAGAAATCCAATCCCTCATGAACCTCCTGTATCGTTTTAATATGAAAGTGAAGCAAGAAAATTAACATAGAGAAAAGGGTACGCAATATGACAAATGAAAAATCCAGATTTCCAGTAGTCTTAGTCAAAAAGTTCAATAAGGTCTCAGATAGTAGAGAGATGCCAACAACTAAAGTAAACTTATATATATATATTTCTTTTTGTAGCTAAGATACTTCCAACATTCCAAAGTACATTAGCTAAACAGTCGAAGTACGGAGAATCACAGTCAATAAAGCAAGAGGTTGGCCAAGAATTTATGCCATTACATAATATGAGTTATATAGCATCAAAGAAATATATTTCAATCCACGATATCAACTGAAATTTCAGATTTTAGTAAATTTTGAACCCATACCGTAATATTTGCCAGAGACTCTGTTTCGGCGGATGACACGTTAACAATGTGGATGATTGGTGACATGCTGGCATAGACCTTAAACAACAAGGCCAATAAATTAGATTATTCAAAAACAATGAATAATAAATTCATCCTAAAACATCAAAAGNATGGGTAGGTGTGCTGTGGACGATTAATAACTCCTCGTTCCCCGTGTTGAACAAGCGCTCTCTCAATTTTCTATTTCTCTTACCATTTTTGTTTCTCCCTTTTTATCAAATTAAATTTTTATTTATTATTTAAATTATTATCTATATTGTATTTATAGACGTAGAAATTTTAATTATCAATTTTATAAAGAGAAAAATCGATAAATATATGAAAATATTAATTTCTTACCATTTTTTTTATATTTATGTTTGATTGATTCTTTTCGATGCAATAAAAATATTAATTCAGTGTTTATGTCGGTGAAGGCCACTGAACTTGATTAGATGTGTCATGCCAGCGTTGACAAGTATCTATGACACATGGTTAGAGAGTGACGTGGTGCACTTTTGGCTATCGTGTTTCATGAGAACGCAACCTTTGTGTCTATAACTATAATGTTATTTTGTGTCTCCGTGTCTTATTGTAGCTTATGATAGAAGGTTGTTGTGAAAGACCGTGACATATACCAAATTGCTACCAAAGTCAAACCTCGAGATTTGTCGGAAACGACAAACTTAGTATTAATGTTCATAATACGAGATGATATTATCATGCCCAAATTTACAAACTTTATTCCAAATAAAGAGATTCTAACCTGACCCATTCCAACCCTATTCAATCCCGTCCAAACGACTCCGAAAAATTAAATTACAAAGTTTGAGTAATTTTTTTCTCTCTATTTGGTCACGGGCCTTAAAACGTCCTATTTAAAAAAAAATTGAGTTTGTAACCTATCTAGGTTTGTGCCATAAACTTTATCGAGTATTTAAATTTTTAATTATGAGTATGCAAGTTTTTTAGTCTAATAGATCATTAGTAAGTATTTGAACGTGCATATGTGTTTATTAGCCGACTAAATTTTTAATTGAATAGATTATTAATATTGATGCGGACTAAATTTTTAAATATTTTATATTTTTAAAAATTAAAATATATTCGAACAAATTTAAAAGTTTAGGGTATTATTAGCCATATACTCTAATTTTATATTTAATAGAGAATCTAATTTTATATTTAATAGAGAATTTCATTTTATAAAATTTAAATAGGTTAGAGATTTATTATAACAAAACAAAAATTAAATTGAAGTATTTTATATTTTTAAAATTAACAAATTTATTAAACAAATTTGAAATTTGAAAATGGATTAGTTTTTATTATTATTAGTATTTTATTTTTTATTTTTATTTTTATTTAGGAATTACGCATTTTTGGCTTCGCGCGTACCATTTTCATGTTGCTCTCTTCTCTTCTCCTCCACCGATAGAGCTGGGCTGAAGAGGTGAGCGTTTCTTCTTCGTCTTTGTTGAATATTGTTCTTTTCTGAAACGTAAATTTTGGTTAACGATTCGTTTGTTTGTGTTTTTATTTTTGTAATGGACATTGTTGCATTTAGCTGTGGCCGTTCATTTGAGCAATCAGGAATCTCTGCACTTCCGTTCAATTTTTTTTGTGTGTTTTTGGAGCAGCAATTGAGCGATCAACATATTCATCTACGGTAACAGTTCTTTCCATGCGTTTCTGGATTTCTTTTTTGTACTTTTGGCTGTTTAATCAGATAGGAATTGTTTGATCTTCCTCTGATTTGATTGTAGATGCTTTATTGTTTGGTTTCATGAATCATTGGGATGAGGATCTGGAAGCCTGTAAAGAGGGGTTTTGATGAGTTTTTCACGAATGGAGCTCATTGTTTTATGACCAGCGCTGGGTAAGTTCCCTTTGGACCCTCGTATTTTTCCCCAGTCTGATGTGCAATTTCTTTTGGGACCACAATGAAATGATTACATAGCTACTCCACTTGAGTTTAGATCATATATCACTTGTGGCCAAAAAGCTGATTGGATCCACATTATCAATGCCTGTTGCTTTCAAGACTTGCAAATGGCGAGCATGTAAAATGAATAGACTAGATACTGTAAAGAACCAGTGCAAGATGTCACATTCACATCGGTAGTCTATTGTTTCTCTCCATTTTAGATATCTTTATCATCTATGTTCTCTCTCTCCAATGTGGTTAGATGGGCAAACAGATAAGATAACATAGAAGTGGGTATGTTACCGTCCAAACCCACCCCTAGCAAATATGGTTCACTTTGGCTCATTATGTATCGCTGTCAGCCTCACGGTTTTAAAATGCATCTACTAGAGAGATGTTTCCACACCCTTTTAAGGAATGCTTCGTTTCGTTCCCCTCTCCAACTGCCGTGGGATCTCACAATTCACCTCCCTTGGGAGGGCCAGCGTCCTTGCTGGCACAATGCTCGGTGTCTGGCTCTAATATCATATGAAATAGTCAAAGCTAATCGCTAGCAGATATTGTCCGTTTTGGCCTGCTACGTATCGTCGTCAGCCTCACGGTTTTAAAACGCGTCTAATAGGGAGAGATTTCCACACCCTTATAAGAAATGCTTGGTTCCTCTCTCCCTAACGTGGAATCTCACAAGGTAATTTACCATATTTTGAATTCTAGTGGGTCAGTTAAAGTTCATATATTCAAAGTCCTTTGTCATTCTTAAGAGAATACTTTATTCAATTTCAAATAACCAAACTTAGTTCGTATGGCAAACACAATTTCATCCTCCTAGCTCGCCTTTCATTTTGGCATTTGAATGTCCACTTTCTGCCTTTGTCTTGTAGAGGAGATAATGAAAGAAAGAGTGTACCTCAATCATTCGATTAATTGCAAAGCATGATTGTAACGATTGAAAGTTATTGCTAGCAATAAAAATCTTTCCGTTCGATTATGATTGGGTTATATTGTTCCCAATGCCATGGAGGCATGTGTAAAGTATCAAACTTCCTTTCTTCCTTTTTCCTTTTCTTTTAAAAAATTAACATGTCCTCCTCTCTCCTTTTTGGACTGCGAAAGCTATTGGAATGATTTAGTGCTTCCGCCTGTAATTTTGTTTGGGGCAGTATAGTCTATCAATCCTTTTTGTAATAGCTTATGGATACGAGAGAAAGTGACCCTCGAGCAAAAACTCACCAATTAACTATTAGATGACTTATTTTGGAGGGAATGGAATTTTTCGAGCAAGCATGAGATATTTATTAATAACACTAGTTTGAAAAATTAGTGGTTTGTTTGCCTATCATAGTCAGCAACAATCATTAAAGCTACTCACTTTCTATTTCTAACTTGTCTCTTTATCACTAATGAACGAGCCATCTTTTTTTTCTCTTCTTACTCTTTATAAAAATAAAAATAAAAATAAAAAAGAGAGATATCATGAGTCTAGCAACAAATGGCTAATTTCTATATCATAAATAATTGTAAATCAATAGATTTTGTATGCATGAATGCATCTGAAGTTCGCTTGGCAGTGTAGGAAGTTGAGATTGGCTGAATTGCCTAAGTAATAGGCTGAGCTTGCTAAATATTTAACCAACAAGTTAAGTTTGATGAACTTGGTCGTCAACATGTAGAGTATGGAAGAACTTTCACCAAATTCATAAAAAGTTCATGTAGTAGATTGCAGTTCTGTTTCTTGATTTTCGTTGTGTCCTGTTGTTTCAATTTTGCACCTGCTGTTCTATGTTCTAGTTCTAGGTTATGCTTTTGGACCTAATCCTACTGGGTGATTTTGGTTGCAACTTGTGCTTCTAGTTCATGATTTTACTCTGCTTCATTTTGGTGAAAGTGATTGTATGGTTTTGGACCTAATTCTATTTTGTGAGTGTAGTGGTAATAGTTATAGCATATAGTTTTGGATATATATACACATATGTTCGTTTGTTATTACTAATGATACAAAATGTAGCTCTAGTCCGTAAGAATAAGATGTAAAAGGTAATTATAGAAATCCTTGGAGGCGAACAGCGGGATAGAGGCTCGATTAGCTAACGACCAAACCTCTGTATGACCTCAAGTTACCCAAACTTATAGGGGGGTGAGGATGCATTGTCGTTGTAAGGCGAGGTGGGGTATCATTATTTTGGGCTTTGGGTACACTTAGGCTCTAGGTGAATTGTGTTGCTAGGGCTCATGGGTAGGAGAGTGTGAGATCCCACGTCAGTTAGAGAGGGGAACAAAGCATTCTTTATAAGAGTGTGGAAACCTCTCCCTAGCAGATGCGTTTTAAAAACTTCGAGGGGAAGCCCAAAAGATAAAACTCCAAAGAGGACAATATATGCTAGCGGTAGGCTTGGACTGTTACAGAGAGGTTACCAGCTCTCTCGAAATAGTTGGTGAGGTCTGGTTTCTGTTTGGTTAATTTCTGACTTACAGTTGCTTGTAATGGTTGGTAATTTTCAGTTAGTATCAATAGAAAAGTAGCCCCCTATTCGATCTGCATCCGTGTTGTTTAGCTTGTTAAGTACTCCACGAAAAGTGTTACCCTTTAGAGTACAACTCTTCTTTCAGAACACACAATACATAAAACTAATCAAAAGTACCACTTTGTGTAATCAAAAGTACCACTTACTTTATGTAATCAAAAGTACTAGTCCTTCAAAACCACCACCAACAAAGAAAGTCGGCTCTATAGGGAGATTCCTAACAACCTTCTCCCAAGCTCTCCAAATCCTTATAAACTTTATTCTTCCTTTCAGGCCAAAGGCCCAAATACAAAGAAACCAACCTGCCACAATAGTAAGAATGCCTTCAAAGAAACTGATAACCCAACCCATATGGGTTGGGTTATAGATTGAGCGGTTTTCAAGTTGAACTAATCAAACTTGTGATAATAGATAACCATGAAGTTCATGAATTTATTATATTTCTAACCCAAAATCAATTTTAAACCCAAACCCTTTTTATAGAGTATATTAAAAGCTAGGTAGGATGGCAATTTTGGGTTTTCATTAAAACTCAGTGAACTAAACCAACCCAACCATAATTTTTATGGGTTTGTTTGAGTTGAGTTAGATTATTTGAGTTATCAGGATCTACACCCCGAACAACTAGGGCGGGTCTAAAATATCACAAAAACCATACCAACTCAGTACTACTAGCACACCTTTCCTCTTGTCTACCAATTTGATCAGAGCTTTGGGAGGCAAGGACGAAATTCATATTATTGTTTATACACCAAGTCATACGAAGGATATAAAAGAACTTCCAAAAAACAAGTGATCTATGGATTCTTCCCTGCTATTACAGTTCAAGAAACTTAGGTCATTGATAGTTCGCTCATGGACCTCGAAATCAGCACGAGGCTCATGTCAATATCAATTTGGGGGAAGAAACTACGTTATAATGGATCAAACAGAAGATTTCTTACTTTAATACAGTGGTAATTTGTTAACTCGCTACAGAACTTGGAAGTTGAAGGATCCAGTAAATTTCATAATTTTGAGAATTTCTGTGCAACATAGAGAAGTGAACATTATTTAATATCACTATTCATAACTTCATAATGTTCAGAACTATGAACACAAGAAAGACCTCGATTATGTAAAAGAAAAAAGAGGTCATTTCTCGAAAGTAGCTTTGGAGAAACAACCTTTTTCTAGGCATGTCTTTTCACCCAATTCTCTTTCTAGAAGAGTCTGAAACGATCTCAACTTCCCAATCTTCGAGAAAAAGAAAACATAAATAAACAAACACTTACGGTTTGGTAGAATGAGGACATCAACCATCTTTGTTTTTGAATTATTTGGCCATAAGAATAATGAACGGGCTATGGATTTCAAAACCACAAAATGAGGGGAAAGGGGGGGAAAAAAAAAAAAAAACACAGAAACCAAAGGGAATCCCTTTCTTTTAGTGTCAAAACCCCATTTCTGTCCATTCATTTTCCCTCTTCAAAATGGGTTCAAGTTCATGAACCTCTCTCAAAAGTCAACCTACTTTGAACAATTGTTCATTCACTTTTAGAGAGTGAGGGTCCACCTTAACCTTCTTTGTCCTTTCTTGTTGTGTTTTCGTGTTCTAGATTTTATTTAGTTCCTCGATTTTGTAGATTTTTTAATGACTTGTTACGTCTGGGATCGAAAATTCTAGGATCGCTAGCATTGTGTTTGGATTGTGCAAGAATGAAAGAACGAAGAAGAGTTAGGAACTAGAAACTTAAGTGGTTTACCTTATGTTTATTTGGTTTGTAGATTTATATATTGAAGCGTAAATTGGGAGTTTTATAAGCTTGAGTTTGCGTAGCTCGAGGGTTAGTTAACTTTGGATAAGTATGTCTATGTATTGAAATACATGAGTTTCGTTTCTTAACGTTGAGCTATGCAATTTATGAGCACATCTGGCTCAAATGGTGAAATGTATGAAATTTTCTCTTATGGGTGGAAGGTTTGAATTTTCCTTCTATTGACTATAAAAATATTCTAAAGAAAATGCTCCCTCAAATTTTCTAAATTATATTTGTGTTAGATTTCCAAGAGCTTTCTAATAAATGCTTTGACAATAGAACCTCCGAAAGAAAAGTAGGACGTGTCGGTCACTTGGAAGTATTTAGTCTTATACGGTGGTCCTTGCAGATTGACACAGGATTCCACATACCCTATCCTATTCAAGTTAGAGTATAAGCTAATGATATTTTTGGCTACTAGACTCTCGCCATTAGGGTACAACACTCCACCACTTTACTTAGCAGCACGACGCTTGTATTACTCTCCCACAACCCCATTTTCACAGTTCAGACTGCTCCCATTTCACTCGTTTGTTTTCCTTTTATTTTTTAGCTACTAAGATGTCTCAGTTCACCGGATTGTCTCTACCTACCTACCCATGAATTCAACAGCAGTTTGTTGTACTAAAACAAGAATGAACAAATGAATTCTCTAGTTTCCATAGCTGGACAGGAACAGAAAACCTAATTTGTGACGTTTGATCAATCATAAAGACTAAAGTGAAACAAAACCCTAATCATACAACCGAACACATTCAAGAAAGCCAACACTCGAAAAAGAAAAAGAAAAAGAAAAGAAATTAGGTAAAATAGGAAGTAATAATTAAGGGAAAAAAAGCATGTTTTGTTCCTAAGACAAAAGAAAAAAAAAATGTTGGTGAAGGACAAAGAAAAGAAAGGCATAGGGGAAAGGAATAAAATGACAAAAGTTGGGAACTTTTGGGTTTGAAATTTGAATTATAATAAAAGTTTAAATGATTTCCCATTGTGATTGACAGATTTGCAAAACATAAGCATATATTCTAATAATTATAATAATAATTATTATTATTAAAAAATTAAAATAAAAAAGTCAATATTTTATTGTATGTTTGGGACAAGATTCCATCATGTCTTTGTCCAAAAGCTTAGCTGTTCCAATCTTTTCCAATGCCTAGTCCAACACTTCAATAACCATTCCCTTTCTTTTCAATTTTCTATTTTATCCACTTTTTTTTCCTTCAAATTATATATTTATATCATAATAAAATATGATCACTTGCACTTCGTATTATTCACTTTGCAAAAAAACTCAACCGAGCACTTCCAACATAGACTTGACCTCATGGGTTCAGAGCTTAGAGATTCTTGATTTTAAACCCATGTCCCAAATAGGCTCTCGATGTTCATCGAGATAAGGCGACCGATGAAAAGGAGGAGGTTTGGAGAGTTTGATGCTATCCCAAATTCCAAACCCCCTTCCTCCTTTTAGGAATAGTGTACAAGGAAATGACAAGAAATGATCAAATCAATGTTTGTAGGATGGTGAAGTCCATGATTAAGACATGGTCTCCAATCATTATTGGCCGCAAAGTTTTATGCTATTTATGGATGAGACGTGGGCAACCCATGTCCTTTTGAGAAAATAGGTAGAGATCACTTATCTTTTCATTCAAATCCAAATATAAAGAATCTAGTCGTGAGCTTACGACTTTCTTGAAATGACTTTCTAAGTGCTTACAATTTTGTGAAAAGTCATTCTCAACTAACTAGTATCGTGTAATAACCCAAGCTCATCGCTACCAGATAGTCTGTTTGTCCTGTTACGGATCGCCGTCAACGCATCTATTAGGAAGAGGTTTCCACATCTCAATAAGGAATCCTTCGTTTCTCTCTCCAACCAATGTGAGATCTCACAATCCACCCTGTTGGGGACACAGTGTCCTCGCTAGCACACCGCCCAATGTTTGACTTTAACACCATTTGTAACAACAACTCAAGCCCACCGCCAGCAAATATTGTCATTTTTGGCCCGTGCCCTCAACCTCACAGAGAAATCCCAAGGAAGACAATATCTACTAACGGTGAACTTGGGCTGTTACAACACGTGTTCAAGTGGATACTTACATCCATCTCACGTAGCTTTGACTAACTAAAGACTCTACAACAGTACACTACTCAAAATCCAATGCGACACGCATCTTAAGTAGGATCATAACATCAAAGAAAACGAGAAAATCTTTGTGTTCTATCTATGTAGAACCTATCGTACTTGAAATGAGCTACAAACACTTCACCACACAAAAGAAGAAGAAGAAATGCACAACAGCTAAAAGAGAAGTATACAAACATAAGCCTTTATATTTCATCTCTAAACCCACATGTATAACATACAATTCACAAACAAGATGAACCATAACCCTAAACCTGTGTGAAAAATTAGTGCTTATAAATCAGAATGCCCATAGTTTGTTCATCAAAAGATTCATAAACCAACAAAAGTTACCCCTACACTTCACACACTCACTTGTTTAATGGCTGGAAGAGTCAGGCAGGCAAACTTTGAAGGCTTCTTGGCATCTGAACTTTCTGCTCTTTCAGGCTCCTCATTCAACTCATATCAGCTCTATAATTTTGGCCACTTAGCTCCTGAGTATCAATAAGCAGCAGCAGCAGCAAAGGAGCAGAAATAACTGTATATCATATATATATATATAACTACAAAGCATTACAACAAAAGAAAGAACAGATACCCAAGTCATCTGTGTAAAGCCTGTGTTAGGTGTAGCAGATTTTGTTCTTGTTTTTTTTTTTTTTTTTTTTTTATTGATATTATGTTGAAGATAATAGTTAAATTTGTTTTCACTTGGGTAGGAAAGTTAAGTAGCTGTATGAACAGTTTAAGGGTTGATAAAGTGGTCTATCTCTTCCATTAGACAGTAGAAATGTTCATTGTTTGGCAAGAAATAGAACCCGATTGTCGCCTTCTCGAGGAAGAGAAGTTTCACGTCGTGGCCGGAGTCTTTCAGGCCTTGCACATATGCGAGTTGCCAATCTTGCATCAGGTCCAGACCGGCGACAACGACGAGACTTTTTGGGAAGTTGATTCCCTCTAGGCTTTTGGCTTTGGGGCCAAAAATGTTACAAGCTGGGTGATCTCTGTCTTCTCCTTCAGGGAGATAAGCTTTCCAGTACCAATCTCTGTCTTGAATGGTTACGAAGTATTTACCGTCGAGTTTCTTCTCTGATTCGGTTCTCTTTTCGCCCCCGAACATCGGGTGAAGAAGTATGTTGCCTAATACTTCAATGTCTTCCTCAGCTGCCCTTGCTGCAACATGATGAGCTATGTTGCCACCAGAACTATCACCAGCTAAATACACATGAACCTTGGAATCCTTCCCACTTTGAAGCCATTTCTTTGATTTCACCCATTTGAGTGCAGTCCAGCCATCTTCATATGCACATGGATATCGATATTCAGGCGATCGACGGTAGTTAACCGAGACAACAACCGCCTTGCAGACACTTACGATACGGCGGCAAAAGGTGTCGTAAATAGCACTGTTGGCTGATGAATGAGCAAAGCTCCCACCATGAAAAAACAGGATGACAGGTACAACTTTTGACATGCTTAGAGGCTTCTCAAGATCAATGATGCCCCAGCGAGCTTCATTATCTGGGGCTGGCTGATAAACTCGGTTGAGAAGGCCAGAAGCTCGATCGACATTATCGAATGAGAAAACCCCATCAACTGGATTCACATTGGCTGGAACTTTGCGCTCGAGATACTCCGCTAACTCACGGTTGAAAGTGCCATCAGAGCGGCGGAGGATGGTGTAAGCTAGCTTGAAATTGGATATGAGCACCCATGTGTTCAAAGGAACAACCCTCTGCATCAACAAAGATCAACCCAATGAAGAAAACTAAGAGATAATCAGATAAACCCAAAGTCAATATCAAGGATGAACATGA
>NC_036649.1:8321550-8335900 GCF_002806865.2 Cucurbita pepo subsp. pepo | reverse complement strand
TATACTAAAAATCTTCATTTGCAGGTGCTTGAGCTTGCAGGCAATGCTGCCAGGGACAACAAGAAGAACCGTATTGTTCCGAGGCACATACAGCTCGCAGTCCGTAACGACGAAGAGCTAAGCAAGCTTTTGGGTGATGTGACCATTGCAAATGGTGGAGTGTTGCCGAATATCCATCAAAATCTCTTGCCTAAGAAAGCCGGGTCGGGTAAAGGCGACATTGGATCTGCATCTCAAGAGTTCTAAAGGTGTTTGATCATCTGCAAATTTTGATATGCGAGGTATTTAAGAGTGAAAACTGTTGTGGTTTCTTTGCTTTGGTTTGGAATCTATTTGGTTATTGTGAACCACAAGACTGGATCTCTTTAATTTGACATCTGATTGAAACCATATTGTGTTTTGTCCCTCTGCTGTTTTGCATGCTTGTTTGTTAAATTTTGCTTTTGGAATAGACCTTTTTTTCATTTAAGATGTCTGCAAAAATGTGAACTCTCACATCGGTTGGAGAGGGGAATAAAACATTCCTTATAAGGGTGTGGAAACCTCGAGGGGAACGAAACATTCCTTATAAGGGTGTGAAAATCTCTCTCTATAGACGCGTTGGGACTGTTACCAAAAAACACATTAACCCAAATGGCCTTTAGGAAATGTTTTCTAGCATTAGCCATATTGATGGTTTTTAGGCAAGATACAAGAATAGGGAGATGGAACGGATTCCTTCATACACTTCTTCTAGTTGGTCATGTTGAGAACCAAAAGTAGAACGGATTCCTTCATATACTTCTTCTAGTCGGTCATGTCGAGAACCAAACCAAATGGATCTTGCTCATAGTTGGTGTCTTTACAAACACTGTTGAACTCTACTCTCCTGGCTTCTCTACCTTCCTTCTCCCCTGCCCTTAGGATCGGGTTGTTCGGCTGTAGGGAAATATCCCATTCGTCAAGCAAGCGGATAATGTCACCTGGCTTGACCGGGAAGTGAACTGCAGCTGTTTCATTTTGCCTCCAATGATAGACATGCCTGGTTTGGTTGTCCTACTGGATTCACATTGTTCAAGTCCTTGAGAGGCATATCATTTGCATGCCTATTCTTAATTGCCTCAAACAAACAAACAAACAAACATGCTCTGTTTTGATTGTGGAGGAAGGTCTAGATCATGTACTTTGGAGCTGCAACGTTGTGTAGAATCACATACTAATGATGTTTGGGCCCTTGTTAAGTTCTATGTTTGGTCATTTCGTTATATATTCGGAGAACGTTATGAAATGTAAAACAGATAGTCTTCGATAATGGTTGATTGTCTGCATGATGAAATATGCATTTTAAGTCGAGTTCATAGATGATGAACATTAGGTTAATGTTCAAACATGTTTATGGAAGTTCATTAAAAGTGTTTGAATTTTTTTATAAAAAAATAGGAAGTTTTTATTATTATTATTATTATTATTATTATTATTATTATTAAGAATACTATATTTAACTGCGTAAATGTAGGTTTTGATTTTTTTTAGTATAATGAAATTTTTAAAAATTTGATATATATATTTTTTTAAGATAATGTAAAATTCAAAAGTATTTTAAAAAAAAATTAATTTAACCTTCATCTAATTTATTCGATAACTATTTAGATTTTATTTAGATTTGATAAACGGTTTAGATTTTATTTTTTTATTTATTTATTAGTTGTTTGAGCGGTTATTAATAATAATAAGACTGACCATTTTAATAATTAAACAAAAATATGGATTTGTACACTAATAATCTAATATCAAATTGTAACAAATACTTTTATTCATCCATTTACGTATATCAGTTTTAGATCGATGATGAATACAATTAAAAATAATTTTATTCTTCTTTTTAAAAAAACCTATCTAGAGTTGCTTTGTTCTTGCTTCAATCGATGACGAGGAATAAAATTAAAAATAATTAAAAAAAAAACTATCTAGAATTGATTTGTTCTTGTTTCAATCCGTGAATAAGCTGCAGCATTTCAGAACGCATGTTGAACTCAACATACTTACTCTTTACACTTCGCATCACATTAATGGGTCCAGAAATCTCATCCTTGCTTCGAAATTGATCAACGTTGAAATAATGCTCGTAAATCACTCGAGTAGTTTCCATCACATATAGTCCACAATCATATCCATTGTTTTGTCGAGGTGCACGACATTCCATAAACTCTGCTGGTTCATAATTGATGTAGCCATTCACAGATTCATAAAGGGTGAAAGCAGATTCACTGTTCATCGTGGAAAGGCTGTCGTAGTGCATGAATAAATTCCGTTTTCTGCAGTACACCAGCAAGCTCCAATGAGATCCACCGGAAGAGGAGACGTTGGAGTTGTCATTGACGACGAAAAAAATTAGCTTCTTTTCAGGGAGGTTCAGGGATTCGATCGTGGATATAAAAATATCCCAATCAAGAGTGTTGCCCAACAAAAAAGAGACACTCGTTGGTATCGATAGAATTTCGTTTGATTGGTACGTTGCGGAGAGGTAGGCAAAGTAGAAATCTATGATGGTGTCGTTCAAGTAGTTTCTGCCTTCTAAACTATGCAAATCAGATCCTTGAATAACGACATCACCGTAAGTCAAGAATTTAGCAGCCATGAGAGGAAAGCTTTGCGAGAGAGAGAGAGGAAAGCTTTGCGAAAGGAATTTGTTAAATGAGACTGAATGAGAAAAATAGAATGAACAGTATGTTTAAATAGACTCAGACAGATGAAAGATGTTTAAATTCAAATTTTCAAATATTATTGTTTATTTTATATATTTAAAAATTAGATATATCTTTTTTACAGAAATCAATTTTAATATAAACTATTAATTTATATGAAAAAATAAAATTACATTAAAAAATCTATTTGTTTCAAAATTGGTTTAAAAAAATATTTTCACATATTTTTAGGCATTATATAAATTCAAACGATTTAAAAATAATAATAAAAAAGGATTAATTTGAATAATACACCTATTTTTTATAAACGATATTATTGAAATTAAAATTACAAAATAAATAAATATAAAAATTAAAAATTAAATTTAAAGCACTATTTAGAATTATTTAAATTTTAGGGATTTTAAATGAAGCCCAACGGCCCATTACTATTCTCTCTTCCACTTACGTGTAAGAAAAACCCTAACCCCGTTCTTCCAAGCCATCCGCCAAAACCCTAAGGGTTGCCCTAAGTTCTTTGATTCACGCATAAACCCTTCTCTCTGTATTCGCCCCCCTCCGATTGCTTCTTTGTACATGATACGAACCGTTCGCCCACAATTCATTCTTTCTGGTAAGGTTTAATGTTTTGATTTTGTTCTTTTTTGTTCACAACCCAACCGATATATTTGATTCATGCTCTGTTGCGATGCTCACTTTCGTTGTTCTTTCTAGTCAATTTCCTTGGTTTTAACTGCATTGAATCTTAATTTTTCCTCTGTTTGCTGAATTGGTAGTGGGTATTTTGAATAACAATGCTAAGATTCAGAGATTTACTTATTGTTCGAACTTTTGGGTTCTTTTGATGTTGTTTGGAGTCGCTGAATTGTCGTTGAAATATGTTTTTTCTTGTTTGTTTGTACCTATTTTTTTAGTGGCAGATTGCCAATGTTCTAAATTAATGCAGAATGGGTGTTATTGTGTCTGGATTTTATGTTGTTTGTGCATCGAGGGCCTTCTATACTTTGTTTAATCGCATATTTTTCTCATTTTTAGGCTTACTTGCTCTACATTTTCATGCTGCTGTAGTTTAGGTGAGAAGGGTGTTCTTTTTTCAGTCTAAGCATGGGAGAACCTAATTCTTTGAGTTTAACAAGGACCTTCCTGGTTAAACCAAAGCTTAAAGCTAAAGCCAGGACACCCAAAGAAACTCCAGAATCAAAATATTGGTCCTCCTTTAAGCGTCATGAGATCCCGAACCTTGTTTCATCCATATCCTCTGTTTCCTTCTGTCCGACGAATCCTTCCATTTTCTCTGCTAGCCACTCGACCTCTCTGACTCTTTTTAGCACGGAAACCATGGCCCCTACCTCTGCAATTACATCTTTTCGAGATGTTGTATCTTGTGCTTCGTTTCGTTGTGATGGCCTCCTCATTGCTGCCTCAGACCTTTCAGGGCTTGTCCAAGTCTTTGATGTTAAATCTCGAACCCCGCTTCGAAAGCTTCGTTCCCATTTGCGCCCAGTTCATTTTGTCCAGTACCCGGTTCTCGATAAGCTCCACCTAGTATCTGGTGGGGATGATGCAGTTGTTAAGTATTGGGATGTGGCGAGTCAGACTCCGCTTTTGGATTTTTTGGGCCATAAGGACTATGTTAGAAGTGGAGCATGCTCTCCATCTAGCATGGACATGTTTGTCACTGGGTCGTATGATCACACTGTGAAGCTTTGGGATGCTAGAACGAATTCAAAATCGGTTCTGGAAGTAAATCACGGGAAACCGGTGGAGGATGTGATTTTCTTACCGTCAGGTGGACTAGTTGCTACTGCTGGGGGTAATTCTGTGAAAATTTGGGATGTGATTGGAGGTGGGAAGATGGTGGGCTCTATGGAGAGTCATAATAAGACTGTTACTTCACTATGTGTTGGGAAATTGGGCAAGGATAGCGGAGAAGAATCAGATCAATTTAGAATCTTGAGTGTAGCTCTGGATGGGTATATGAAGGTGTTTGATTATTCAAAAATGAAAGTTACTCATTCAATGAGATTCCCAACACCTCTTATGTCAGTTGGGTTTTCTCCTGACTGTAGTAGTAGAGTTATAGGGACTTCAAATGGGATCTTGTATGCTGGCAAGAGGAAGACTAAGGGAATTACGTCGAGTAATTTGTCGAACCCTTGGAGTCTCGGATCAGTTGGGGAACCTCAAAGGCGAGCCTTGAGGCCTTCTCACTTTCGATACTTTCATCGTGGTCAAGGGGAGAAGCCAACTGAAGGAGATTACCTAGTCATGAAACCCAAAAAGGTGAAGTTGACAGAGCACGATAAACTCTTGAAGAAGTTCAGGCACAAGGATGCTCTAGTATCGGTGTTAGCGAGTAAGAACCCGGAGAATGTGGTGGCTGTAATGGAGGAATTGGTAGCAAGAAAGAAGCTGTTGAAATGCGTTTCGAATTTGAACACGGAGGAGCTTGGTTTGCTATTGGTTTTCTTACAAAAGCACTCTACATTGCCAAGATACTCAAGCTTGTTGATGGGGTTGACACGAAAGGTTCTAGAGCTACGGGCCGAAGATATTAGAGCCTCGGGTGCCTTGAAAGATCACATCAGAAACTTAAAGCGATCGGTAGACGAAGAGATTCGGATACAACAGTCATTGCTGGAGATACAAGGTATCATTTCACCATTACTGAGAATTGCTGGAAGATGATGAGATTCAGTTTTTCAATTAGTTGTTTGTAAGGTACACTTTTCAGTGTTTTCTTTACAATTAAGATCAAGAAAAGGCTCCAATTTTGTCTCTGTGCCTGTGTTGTTTGAAAATCTAGTGGTTAAGTAGATCATGAAATATTTAGTGTTTGAATTCATGAATTTTAGGTACCAAAGAACAGTGTCAAGGTCCTTCATGTGAAGGTCATATGATATAACATTACATTAAACTCATCTACTCTCTTGAATTGGGTTTGTCTGCTGATATTATTATTTTGCCCCGGGTTTAAAAAATGTCTATATTCAAATATTATTCTCGACCTTTCATACATATTGTTAGAGTAGCAATTTCTTAGATTCCTTGGATGAACATTGGGACTCGAACATCGTTACCATTATACTAGGGTCCCACTTTCTTCTATCCACAACTATACCGAATTGAAATATTTTTTAGACTAAGGTGTTCTTGATGTGACAAATACCGTATTCGAACTATAAGATAATATCAATAATTTAACCTATATTCAAGGTTAACAAATATCTTTTTAAACTTTATGCGGTTAAAATAAATGGGTAAGTAAGAATTTACTTTAAATTACAAACCTAAAAGGGTCCAATTATTATTATTATTTTCTTTCTCTTTTTATCTTTTATTTTGTATACTTAAATTGATAATAATTAGAACACTTTTGGAATCAGGAAAATAAAATAATTTATTATTTAAAAAAAATAAAATTTAATACTTGAAATTACATAAATATTAATTGTTTGAATTATTAAGTTCAAAAAAAAAATTTAAGGCATCTGAAATTGAGGATGTTCAAAATAGATCAAAGCTGTCGCTATCATTAAATAAATGATGAAAATCCAAATTTGTGTTTTTTTAAATAAATAAATAAATAAATAAATAAATAAATAAAAATAAAATAAAATAAAATTGCAGCATCATGTGAGTAGCCATTATTAATAAGAATGCAAATAACAGGTTGGAGTTTTGAATGAGACAGAAAAAAGAATATAATGACCAAACACAAAATACCAAAATTAATATTTTTATAAATTAAAATTAAATATTAGGAAAAAAAGAGAAATTAATCTCTCTCTCTCTCTCTGTTATTATTATTATTATTATTATTATTATTATTATTATTATTTGAAATTCAAACCTTGAATTTTGGAGGGAGATCTGACATTTTCATTTTCATCTGATTTTGTGGGGCCCATTTCAATCACCTGCTTTTCGATTTAGGATACCCATTTGTGGGCCCCACCTCTAGATTCAATCTCCTCCGCTCCTTCTACCCCACTGGCCCCACCTCCCTAACGTTTTCATCTCTCTTAACTTTTTTTAAATATTTATGGGTTTAAAAAATAATAATAATCACTTTTTACTGCTAAATTTGTCTCACTTATATTCATTTCCCCTTTTTTTTTTTTACTATTTATTGGAATTTACTAATTCACCCGTTAATTTTAATAAATAATATTGCAAAAAAAAAAAAAAAAGTTAATTATGTATAATTTTTATATTTTTCATAAATTATAATATAAAACAAAACATGTGATTAAATTTAAAAATATTTTAATTTATTAACTCTAATCTATCATTTTGTTGATGTGACAATTACTATATTACATCATTAAAGACAAACTTTTGATAAATAATATAATGACAATAAAATTGTAGAAAAAAAAAAAGGACAATAATAATTGAAATTGGCACAAAAAAAAGCAAATTATAACATTGGAAATATCAAGCTTGTCCACATTTGTCCCTCAACCATCAATAATCCAATTTTTATATTTGAAGTGCCCAACGCCCATCTCAATTTATTTTCTAAATTTAATGGTCCGTAAGAAAAGGATTTCATAATCCACATCCTTAGAGGCTCAGCGTAGGTGGTCTAGTGTCCTCGTTGGCACACCGCTCAGTGTCCAGCTTTGATACCATTTCTAAATAGCTCAAACCCACAAGATATTGTCTGTTTTAATGTTTCTGTCAATCTCAAAAATGGATGAAAAGTAAATTAAAAAAAGTCAGAAGTAAAAATACATCATTACGAAATTTAAGAATCAAATCGTCACAATTTTTTTTTTCAAATTTTCAAATTAAAAAATGAGTTATAATTAATTTATGACATCATGATTATGTCATTAATATATGTAAAAAGGAATATTTGAGTCCTAGTTTTACCTAATTTTGTTGAGTTTGAAAGTCTATTTGTTATAATAAATGAAGCTCACAATTAATTATAAGCTTAAATTCTCATTAATAATTCATTTTATGTCCGGTTATTAAATTTTTAATTTTGTTTCTAATAAATTGTTGACATATTCGACATTTAAAAAAAAAATTAATGGATATTTATACATAAATCAATTAATTTTAAAAACCCATTAAAAAATAG
Source organism: Cucurbita pepo subsp. pepo (assembly GCF_002806865.2). Classification (NCBI taxonomy): domain Eukaryota; kingdom Viridiplantae; phylum Streptophyta; class Magnoliopsida; order Cucurbitales; family Cucurbitaceae; genus Cucurbita; species Cucurbita pepo. Next base: position 8,328,121 of record NC_036649.1, on the reverse strand, counting down.
AAATTATTTATTAGATATAAAATTGAATTTTTAATATTTTATTAAATTTATTTTTTTAACGTTGAGAGAGGAGTAAAAAAAATAATAAAATAATAACGGTGGTGTGCGCAGATAGAAGAGAGCACATAAAAAAGCGTTTTTTTGAAATGTGAAGTGGCCGTTTGAGACCTTTTTTTTGAAATTTGTTTAACTTCGAAGAACCGTAGCGACACGAAGGCACGGGAAGAGGGCTTCCTTCAATGCAATAAAAACAAGCAACCAAACCCATCTCTCACATTTTCAAAACCCCCCACCCAAATCGGCGAACGAGGGAGAGAATGACCGGCATTGTTATGGTCACTAGGGGCGGCGGCTGCGGCGGAGGCAGCAAAATGGTCAAAGGAGGAGCCAAGGGCTCCTCCGTCAGTGATGACCAAAATCAGCTCTCTTTGGTCGATGTTTTGCTCACGGCGTTGAGGAAATCGATGGTTTATTGCCGTGTTGATCGACGGGAGGAGCTTATCTCCACTGTCCATCAGATGGAAATTGGATGGCCGACAAATGTTCGACATATTGCCCATGTCACTTTCGACCGCTTCAATGGTTTTTTGGGGCTTCCTGTCGAGTTTGAGGTTGAGATTCCCAGCTCTGTTCCTAGTGCCAGGTGAGGAATTTCCTCTGTTTTTTGGTTGTTTGGTTCTCAACTTAGCTCTTTTGAGTTCATTTCTTTGTTGGGTTTCTTGTTTTATGTCCTCAATCTTGAGATTTTTACTTTGTTATGAGCTTATTTGCTTCTAAGGAGCTGAATCTTAGCCTTTTTAGTTCAAATGTTTTGTTGGGTCGTCATTTTTTGGGCTCAACTTGGAGCATTTTGGTTGGAAATTAGCCATTTTTGCCTTTGTTAGGGGAGTTCATGTGCTAAAAAAGACTTAAATCTTTGCTTATTCACTTCAAATGTTGGCTAATTTGAGCCTTTTTCTTGGCTTTTCAGTTTTAGAGTCTCTTAGTCCAAGTTTTTAGCCATTTTTTTGGAGATGAATGGGTGGATTATAGCATGAAATAGTTCACATGCTCCCGGGTTGGTTGGGGAGGAGAAAGAAACACCCTTTCCATGGAAATCTTTCCCTAGGAGAGACGCGTTTTAAAAACTTTAAGAGTAAGCCCGAAAAGGAAAGTCCAAAGAGGACAATATCTGCTAGCGATGGACTTGGGTCGTTAGATATAAAACAGCGATGTTCTTCGACTCAATTAAGACAACTTCCTGGGATTTAGAATGAACATTGAATAATGTCACGGACTATGACAATACTGTGTCTGGGAGCTGTTCTTGCGGTGTGAGGGAGGAGCCTTTTGGTGATTAGTGGGGTCCCGACATCCCGACATCATTTAGTTTTCTCTGTTCTTAATGTTCAGCTGAATTATGAGCATATCTTAACTTTGCAGTGCCAGTGTGTTTGGGGTCTCTGCTGAATCAATGCAATGTTCTACTGATTCAAGAGGAAATAGTGTACCAAAAATACTCTTGCTAATGCAGGATCGCTTGTACCGTCAAGGAGGCCTTAAGGTATCGAATTGTCGTGTGTCGTGTCGTTAATGGCGCGTTGCTAGCTATGTATATGATTTGTATGTTCATGTGTTTGCTGCAGGCTGAAGGGATTTTTCGGATAAACCCCGAAAACAGCCAAGAGGAGCAAGTAAGGGACAAGTTGAATAGAGGGATTATACCTCAAAACATTGATGTTCACTGCTTGGCTGGCCTGATCAAAGCGTGGTTTCGAGAGCTTCCGTCCGGAGTGCTCGATGGACTCTCTCCTGAGGAAGTTCTGCAATGTAACACTGAAGAGGAGTCGGTCGAGCTCGTTAAGAAGTTAAAGCCAACCGAGGCTGCGTTGTTGAGTTGGGCTGTGGATCTTATGGCTGATGTTGTTGAGGAAGAAGATTGTAACAAAATGAATGCAAGGAATATTGCTATGGTTTTTGCTCCGAACATGACTCAGGTATAAACCGAGACGGCGCGTAATAGAAGCATAATATACGACTTTCATTTTGTCACTTGTATGATGTTGTGTTTTTTGTTGGATAGATGTCTGATCCATTGACGGCTCTAATGCATGCTGTTCAAGTGATGAACTTACTCAAAACACTGATTATGAAAACGTTACGGGAGCGGGAAGAGGCTGTGTCGGATGGATATTCGCCTATGTCGTCTCGTTCTTCTGATCGGCAAATGGATGAAGATTTCAATAGTCAGGAAGATATGGATACCGGAGACGAATCGGGAGGGCCGAACTCCGACGTTGAGAATGATGTCAATGAAGATGGAGATGAAGATGAGGGATCATTAAGTGAGATTGAGGACTGCTTCTTGAGGAAATTGGATGATACCAAAAGCGAAACTCGAAGATCTTCAGCAAGACGAGAAGGCGATTTAGACGTAGATTTGAGTCCAAGAAGCTGCTCGGGATTGAACGTCGAGTCGAGTATCTCGTTCACTGATAGTAAAAACGAAAACTCGTGCCTTAGTAGTACAAGTGATGGAGAAGATTCCACGACGAGTTTGCACGAAGAGGAGGGACAAAGCATTCACAAAGAACTCGTCCCCATAGCATGTAAAAACTTCATTGATATTCATATGGATGACAAGATGAGGGAACCCGCTTCGTTGACGTCCATGGTTATTGCTTCTAACGACTCGGTGTAACAGCTCTCATCGACGACGACGACGATGATAGTACTTCGAGATATGCTTTCTTTGCAGTAGTTCAAAGTGATGCTTGCTTTTTTTTGTATCATAGCACGACGTTTAGCGAGAGGCTTTGACCGGAAAAAAAATTCGAAAGGATTGCTTGTTTGTGTGTTTTTGTGATTCCTAAAGTTTAGCTTCGAGCTGAACACGTTTAATTTGTTTCTTTTGTAATCGAAACGAACTTAACCTTGGAAATTCTCTAGTTGATTGAACTGTGTTATTGCTTAATGGATGAATTTGCAGTTTTTCATCGGGTTACCAAAATCCGTCTTTGATATGAATAGGAAGATATTGTCCGATTTGGCTCATTATATATTGTTGTCAGCCTCATGGCTTTAAAACGCATCTATTACGAAGAGGTCCTTACCCTTGGAAGGAATGCTTCGTTCCCCTCTCCAACCGATGTAGGATCTCACAATCTACCCCCTTGGGGGCTCAGCGTCATCGCTAGCACACTGTTTAGTGCCTGTCCTTGATACCATTTGTAACATCCCAAGCCCAATGCTAGTAGATATTGTCCGTTTTAACCTGTTACGTATCGCTGTTAACCTATTAGTTTTAAAACACGTCTGTTATAAAGAGGTTTCCATACCTTTAGAAGGAATGTGTTTCGTTCCCTTCTCCAACCGACATGGGATCTCACAGTCCACCTTCCCTTAGAGACTCAGCGTCTTCACTAGTACACTGCTCGTTGTTCGGTTCTAATACTACTTGTAATAGCCCAAGCCCACCACTAGCAAATATTGTCTACTTTGACCCATTACATGTCCCATCAGCCTCACAGTTTTAAAACACGACTACTAGGGAGAAGTTTCCACAACACTCTTAGGAATTATAAGGAATGTTTTGTTCCCCTTCCAACCCATGTGGGATCTCACAAGGCCAAAGCGGACATATCTACTAGCTGTGGGGTTAGGCGGTTACAAGCTCGAGTCCAATTAGCTATTTGGTAAGACGAGCATAATGAAGACGATGATTAACCACATTAGAACGGAGACATCGCCACGATTCGTGAAGACTAATATCTGCTACGGCTTAGACAATTCTGAGATCATGGATTCAAAACAATGACAGCTACCTACCAACCGAACCGAACAAAATCATAGGACCAAGGAAGTTGCAGATTTTGATTTGAACTCTGTCTTTAAAAGTCACCATTTCTTAATTTCATGTACATTTTCAACATCAAACAACAACAACAACATTAAAGAACACAAAAAAAAAAAAAAATTTGTTCTGTTATGAAGCCAAACAAGTCTCCCAAAACAACCTGTTTTTCTCCACCTCATTCAACATTTTGAACTCCTCAGCTGAATCAATAGAACCACTTGACTCTGTCATGAATCCAATTGGCTTGCTTTCGACCTCCTCATCATTCTCGTCATCGTCATCGTTTTCATACATCTGGACCTCGTTACGCATAGCAGGAGTGTCATCCGTGCAAGATTCAGCGTCGTTAAACTCCACCGAGACGGTCGAGCTTCCGTGGCCGACCAAGGAGTCGGCCTCGGAGTCGCCCGTCGCCTCGAAGAGCAAATGAGATGAAAAATCCTCAATGTGATTGCCAAATTGGTGAGGATGGAAGTTGAAGAAGAAAGGAGTTGAGAGCATAATGATGATCAAATGTGAAAAAGAACAAAATAAGAAATGAAGAAGAAAAGAGAAAGTTCGCTTACTTTGCAATATTAAGAAATGCAGGGTGTGGTGTGGTGAGGCTTTTATAAGGCGAGGACTAAAAAGTTAAAAAACATGGGCTGCCTTTGGGATTATAAATAATTTTGTGGGTCATTTTCTAAAGTTGGTGTAAATATTGGGGCTTTTTTTTAAAAAAATGTGAATGGAATTGACAACTACATGCAAATATGGGCTTCTAGAAGGACAAAAAATGAAACTTTGGCCTTCTAGAAGGAATTTATGTCTTTGAAGAATTTTATTTTGAATTTTATTTTGCATCTCTAGAAGGAATAGAGAGGTCCAACCCAATTCCTACACATACCCAACCCTTTTCAATTTTATTATTATTTTTTTTAATTTTTATTTTATTGGGTTCGGAGACGAGTGCTGCTAGCATATGTTGACCTCTTTGGGCTTTCCCTTTCGGGGTTCCCATACCCTTATAAAGGGTGTTTTGTTCTCCTTCCCAATCAACGTGGGACATCACAAGCCACTCCCTTTGAGGCCAGTGTCCCTACTGGCACACCGTCTTGTGTCTACTCCCCTTCAAGAAACAGCAAGAAGGCTAACGTATCGTCTGGTGTCTGGCTCTAGTATCATTTGTAACGGCGCATACTCACGGTTAGTAGATATTGTAGTTTTTTGACTTTGTTTGAATTTATTTCATAAAAATAATTTGATATTAAAAAAAAAAAAGTAATTATAATTGAATAGCATAATTAATTCTTAACTAAAGTTGGAAGATTAAATAAACATCTTATTTATTACCATAAGTTAAGTTGATTTATTAAAGTGAAATCTTGCACGCAATCTGAGAAGGGTAATTTTGTAATTTGATAATGAAATTAAAAGAAAAGTCTTTATTTATTTTTTCAGATAAAAGTTGAATTCATTTTCAATTCTTTATTTGAATTTCTAATTCCAAAAATATAACCTTTTTTTTTTCCTTTTTTCTTTTTTTCTTTCTTTTCAACGCTTTTGACCCTAAAATTTACCTTTTTTTTCCATGAAAAAAATTAGAAAAAAGCACGAGAAAAATATAAATGAAAAAAATGCTGACTATTTTTTTTTAATAAAAAAAATTAATAATTGATGAATTTGAGCGTAATTGAGTTCGTCATACATCAATAATGTTCTTTTATCCGAATAATTATTTCCATAAATTATGAAAAAAAAATTTAAATTTTTTTTAGAGATATTTATATAAGATATCAATCGTATTTATTGATTTATAAATAGTTAGATTATTTTAAAAGAAAAAAAATAAAAGATGACGCAATAAATAGAATTAAATTAAAAGTAATGGATGAAAATGAAATTAAAGCTAAATTAGAGTGTTTTTTTAAGATACAAAAGTGCTTCTCTAGTTTAGCAAAAGTCAAAAAGCAATTAGTCAGTATTTATTCAATAAATATTTTAAAAAATATATTTATTTTACGTTTAATTGGAAAATGAGCTGTCCGTCCATAGCGCTTTTAACTTTAACTGCTAACACCACCCTTTTTAATTATTACTTCTTTTAATATAAAATTATTACTTTTTTAAAACACATTATTCCACCATTTTTTTCCTCTTTTTTTTCTTTAAAAAATGTGAAATAATTATCTAAATTATTATTGAAATTTTACTCTAAAAAAAAGTTGAAATAATACGAAAATAAGTGATCCGAGAACACAACTATATGAACACTAAGCTCCATCAACTCAATCGAGCTTTAGCTCAAATCAAACAGTCAAGCTCATTGCTAGTAGATATTGTCTGTTTTGACATGCTACGTATTGCTGCTAGTCTCACAGTTTTAAAACGCGTCTGTTGATGTGAGACTTCCACGCCTTTATAAGAAATGTTTCGTTCTTTTCTCTAATCGATGTGGAGAGAGAACGTTTATTGATCTAAATTCAATAACGTGTGGATCGATGTAGCTGAATTCGAATCTCTGACCTCTTAATTAAATATATATATTTTAATTGGTTGAATTATCTTTATATTCGCTATTTATTTTGGTAATGGTAATTTTAATGTCTATTTTGGTCCGTTGAAATAAAAAAAGATTTAAAAAGTGAAAAAAAATCAACTTTTTAATTAATTAATTAATTAATTATCTTAATTTCCATATTCCAAATATGGTTTTAAGATAATTTACAAAAAAAAAAAAAAAAAAAAAAAAAAAAA
>NC_036649.1:8306312-8319743 GCF_002806865.2 Cucurbita pepo subsp. pepo | reverse complement strand
AAATGATTTACGTCTTAATCCACACTCTTAATACTCAACCATATAAATAAAAAAATAAAAAAATATAATTCTTTATATTAAACTTCAAAGTCACATAAATTTGACTAATTCAATCTATTAATTAAATCTGATTTAATTTTTTTAATGTATAAAGCCAACAAATTAAAAGGTTTTCTAATATTATTTTAATTACTCTAAATATTCTATATTACCCTTTTTAAATTTGACATTTAAATCTAATTACTAATTAATTTTTTTAAAAAAGTAAACCAATTGAAATATTAAAAAATATATGCACCAACAAATAATTTGGTTTTAAAAAATGATGATGGTCCCTCCAAATTTTAATAATAAATGAAATAACTTTTCATCTGCTAATTTTGTTTTATTGTCTTAATTAATAATAATATGTTTACTTTCAAAATTCAAAAAGTTTATTATAAACACAAATTTATTATAAATGTTTAAAAATTGTGTATTTAATGAAATTTGAACTTATTAAAATATTATTGAATTAAGTATTTAAATAAAGTTATATATATATTTAATGAATGTCAGCATTAAAACCTACCCATTAAACAGATCTTATGATTAAATTTTCATTATTTTGGTCAATTTTTTTTTAAATAATGAAAGAAATTGTTGTTCAAGTACCCATTTTTTTAATCTAAAAATTGTACAATATTTAAAAGAATTAAATAATTTTATTGTAATAAATATATATATATATATATAGGTTAATGCCCCCACCTGAAAATTTGTCTAATTCTTATCCAAAATTAATAATAATAATAATAATAAATAAATAAATACATAAAGCAACTCACTTTTGAGGGCCCAACTCTAAAGGATATGAAAAGATAAGAAACAGAGATAAAAGATGATTTTTCCATGTTTTAAATGCAAATAAAGAAAACCCATATTTGATGAAACGGAAAATGAAAAAAAAAAAAAAAAAACTCTTTTTTATATTTATATATATACTTTTGAACTTTATCATTTATTTAAAAAATATTTATATTCTTTTAAACGTTCCGATATTTAACTTAACATTACAAGCATTTCAAAATTATTCTCAAAGTAAAAATTTGTTAGAACGAAAATTGGGACTTGAAGCGGTGACCTGAATTGGACGTCTCATGTCCTCATTACGATCCAAATCCCAATTTTTTTTTTTTTTTTTTTTTTTTTTTAAAGTTTTCTAATTATTTTTTACTTTAAAGATAGTTTTGAAAATTTTATGATCCATCAAAAAATAATATTGCAACTTTTGAAAGAATAAGACACAACACGCAGATCCTTTCAAACTTTGACTTCACTTTTGCAAATGAGCTACAAATGGTTGTGGATTCCATTTAATATCATCTTGCCTAGTTAGTCGCAAGTGCAACTCATTAGGACACGAGTTGGCTTCTCATGCGCGAGGCATTGAGTGACAGAGGCTTGACTTGAAGATCACAAAAATATGGTTTTTAGCTAACTTGACGACATTGTAAGTTTAAGATGAATATTGACACAACTATCGAACACACAGAGAACTAAGACATACTTAACAAATGAGTAAAGAAAAATGTTGTCGAGAATAGTATTTGGGACGGCTAGAGAAGGCCACCATATGATTGATTAGGAACATAATTATAAGAAGACATCAAAATTGATCAGCAAAGACTTTCTATTCATTGACTCAAAAGAAATGAACAAAAATGAATGAGAAAGCTACAAATGCATTTACAGGGACAGATAAGGAAAATTCAGATTCATAATTCTTTGAATGCCTAAGTGGAAAATAACATAAGCTTTTAATTTAAGCTAATTCAAATGGGATGGACATATTTTCTTCTTACTGCGCTTTCATGGTAGATGCTCCATCCATCCACCATCCTTGAATTGTCTAAACTCAAAAAAGTATGTCCTTTCCAATATCTGAACAGATCAATGATGCATTTAGAAGTGTCTCTATCATAAAGAAACTTCGTAGCTTTTATGAAACTAAACGGCACACAGAGGAAAGAATTGATGCATGAATGGAAGGGAATGGCAAGAAGAAACTAAAAAAGAGAAATGAACAGGGAGAAAGACAATGTCATCAGCAGTTTGAAAGTTCTTTAAACGAAGCTTCAACACAAACTTTATTTGAGAGATCCTATATCGGTTGGAGAGGGGAACGAAGCATTATTTATAAGGGTGAGGAAACCTCTCTCACCCATTTTAAAAAACCTTGAGAGGAAACCCAAATGGAAAAGCCCAAAGAGGATAATATGTCTGCTAGCGGTAGCAGCTAGACACCAGGCGATGTGCCAGCTAGGATGTTGAGGCCCGAAGGGGGTGGACATCGGGCGGTGTGACAAAGAGGACGTTGGGCCTCGAAGGGGGTGGATTGTGAGATCCCGCATCGATTGGAGAGAGGAACGAGTGCCCGCAAGGACGCTGGACCCCGAAGGGAGGTGGATCTAGAGATCCCACATCTATTGAAAAAGGGAACGAGTGCCAGCAAAGTTGTTGGGCTCCAAGGGGAGGAGGTGGATTGTGACTATGTCGGTTGGAGAGGGGAACGAAACATTCTTTATAAGGATTTGAAACTTCTCCCTAGTAGACGCATTTTAAAAACCTTGAGGGGAAGCCCGAAAGGGAAAGCCCAAAAAGGACAATATCTGTTAGTGGTGGGCTTAGACGGTTACATTATCAACCATTTGAAAAAGCGAAGTCCATTATGAACATTACCATTGCCATGAGAATAATAACAAGCAGCAGATCAAGTAAAGTAATTGAGTCCTAAAAATTTAGAACAACAATAGTCATCAAATGTGATTTCAAAACACAAAATATTCTGGGAGGAATCGAACTTCGAACCGATTAACCGTAATACCTGTATGATGCTACAGCTGATAAGTTGCCTTGGAAGAAACCATCCAGCATTTTTATTTGGAAGACTGCAAAAGAAAATCAGATTACAGAGTTAAGTATCAAAGAAAACAGAGTCATATGTTTATGCTTGTCAAAATAAAGGTACAAGTTGTGCACTGGCAGAAAAGCAGCAAAGCCACATGTATAACCAATATCTTTTGCTGTTTGAGTCAACACATTGAAAGGGATGTCAGATTGTATGGAACTATTTTGATCACCTCCAATAGGCTCCTAGTTCAAGATAAAAATGGTAGTTTGTAATAGATAATCTAAAACAAGATATGCTTGAAGAAGTAAGGATTGAATGCCCAACCCACAGTATTGCAAGCAAGAGATGAGTTTCTTTCAAATAATACAAGAAACCAGAAGGCAAAAGCATCAAATTAGGCAATACTAAATCAATAACCTAAAAGAATCAAGAGATCATTTATAATTACATTGTATTTTACAGTCAACAGATGTCCCGGAAGAATCAATTAAAGAATGTTAATCTTCCAAGATACATAAATTACAAATCGCATCAGCATGGCCGAACGATGTTACAAGTATCTTTGATTTCATCTGATGATGCAATCACAGGCAGAATGGAGTAATGAATTTTAACCAGGCCATTCCAATCCACCCAAAGATCTGATAATGGAATGACTGTCGTGTGCTTTTGGGACCCCCCGATGTAAGCAAGTGGTAGCAGCTTGGCTGCGTTGGATCACATAACTAAGAATCAATATGGTTTGCTTTGTTTGTTGTCTCTCTTCAGCTGGACTTTTAATTTCTTTCCACCTAATTGGCATCCGTTCATCCTACTTATGGCAGATTGAGCAGCCTCGACTGAATCATAACTAACAAATCCTGTAGATGGAGCAAGGTTAAATAAACGGCTACAGTTACCAAAATATAGTAGAGAATGATCAGAACACTTCATCTTCAACATTTGTTTTTGCACGAAGTTGGTGTAAAGTAGTAAGAAAAAAATGTCAGCTACCCATTAAAGGAATCAACCGTGCTCACCAAAACATTTGCTAACTCCAGATGTTTTGTCAACAAATACTTTAGCACTCAAAACTCGACCAAATGCTCGAAAAGAATTAGCAAGCTCCAGATCACCAAATTCTTGAGGTATGTGATAAATAAAAAGATTAGCACCAGGTGGGCCTAGAGTAAGAGAGATAAGTATAATTCTCAGAAACTCAACCAATCAGTAAATTGAAGTCGGACAAAAACAGAAATAACTACCTACCTTCAATCTGACTCCCAGAGCCTTTACCCAAACTAGACGTTGGAGAGTTATTGTTACCACCAGTAAATGGCCCAGGTGAACTGCTCACAACCCCAGGACTCATCATTCCTCCAGGGTATGTCATGGGATGCTGAAGACCTGGAACTGCAGGATACGCAGAGCCAACGTAACTTGCAGGAGGCATGCCATAATTTCTAGTGGCCATACCTGGGCCAAGGTCGGGTGGGATCCCACGCATTGCATTTCCTTGGTTTAATTGGGGTATCATATTGGGAAAACCAGATTGATTCTGCATTGGAGGTAGATGATACTGCATAAGCCCATAACTTCCAGGAGCCTACAAAGAGAATGCAGAGACTATCATTGGCTACCCTCCTATTTCAATATAAAAAATTTCAATTCAAACATGAAAATGAAAACCACTCAAAAGGAAATCAAGATTAAGATCATGGATCAGGTGTCTGATTTATAACGTTCATTAATAACTCCTCTAATTTAAAAGAGATGTGAATGGCGTTCTTTTGAAAGCATGACAACCAAAAGAACAAGAACAAGGACAGCACAGACCCTCTACAATAATAATAAAAGAGAAACAGGAAGAAAAAAAAAAAATATATATATATATATATATATATCATTGCACACAAAGGCATACATACATACTAAAGAAGAAGCCCAAAAATAATCCCCTTGCAAAACTGACCTGATAACCATAGCCATTATATGGTGGAATATAACCCAGTGGCACAGCTCCAAACAGCGAAGAGCGTTGAGAGTCGGCATTAAGCACATTAGAGGCCTGTGATTGAGCTTTCTGAGCTTTCCGAGCTTGCCTTTCCTTCTCTGTGTCAGCCCATTTAACAACCAAAGGGACACTGGATCCCTGAGTAGGGGAAAAAACAACCAAATGATGTTGGCTAAAGTATGTCGGCCCCAAAAAGATGTTGGCTCGTGCAAGAAAGCTCGACTATCGATGATAATGAATTTAACTAACCAATTTGACTTGTATGACAAATTCCTCACCGAAAAAATTCCAACCAGTTACAGCTACAACGAATTTCATTTTTTTTTTTTTAGAAAAAATAAATAAATGCTATTCTGTCCAGGGCCAGGCCACAATACCATCTGCTAGTATAAGTATGACTATTAGTTTCATTCATCCATTATAAAATTCATTAAAAATAAAAGTAAAACCAATGGAAGAATAAAAGAATACGGTCTTAAGCAACAGGGAAACAAAAAGAAGAAACAAAAATATTCATGTTTAATGCCAGTTTATGCAAAGCAATGCTCTGAACACAAATTTAAATATCCTTATCAGAACCCCCGATGCCTTCTTCCCATTGATAGATGTAGCTGGACTGAGAGTAAAACATTATCAAACTAATAGAATATTACTGCAATACAATATCACGATACATAACTGCTATCCATGAAATGATCTTGAGAGGCGGGGAATAAAATTTACATCAACATTCTCATGAATAAAAGGGTTCAACATAACAAGAGCGAGCAATACCCTTTTTCAGAAATGAAATATTCAGACAATATTATGGGATCTATGATTTCAATGATTTTGGTATTGACCACCTATCAACTAAATTTGAAAAGCTAAACATTTCTAGAAAATTAACTCAGAGATAAATGAGTAGACAAGTTAATTTACATTACCTCCATTTTATGCTTTCCATTAATTGCCTCAAGTGCTGCAACAGCCTGATCCTTCGTCTCATACTTCAAGAATGCACAACCTGAACTTGAGCAACATATGGAGCTAATGGTGAAGATTCAACTGAATGTGTGAGATCTTTCATAATTTCAACTAACATCAAGCTGAAACAAACCAAAAACTACCTTTACTTGTCTGCTGCGAACCTCTTAATATTTGCAAGTCTTTTATAGTTCCATATTGAGAGAAAAGACTAGAAACTTCATCTTCAGATACATTTTTTGGAAGCATTCCAATGAAGAGTTTGTGTTCTGCTCTTTTCACAAAAAACCAATCATTACTGTCCAAAATTAATCTTTTAGCAAGATAAATACAAGCTCATGAAGAAAGTGGCGATGTAGGTGATAGATATTAGAACCATCTTTTAGATGAAATATTCAAGCAGGGCATGATATTACACCTAGTCTTTCCAGCTCGCCATCTGCATATTTTACTTGCAACGGACTAGAAGCCTGATTGAATGGAAAAGGAGAGGTATTACTAATCAATTTGACGATAAACATTGTTTAATTACAGAGTTAACGGAAACATAAAAGGATAATTACAAGAAGAATCATAACATCAGAGAATCATTGCTCCAAAATTGAAGACAAAAAGCCATAATTTAGGGGTCAAAAGTTGATCCCACTCCAATGATGTGCATAGTTAACTTAATTTTGTAAAAGCCAGCTTCCTATAAAGGTTTTATTTATTTTTACTCTTTTCTCTATTGTTCATCGTCAGAGCATGTCCAGGCACAAGGGTATCACCTTTGAGAGTTAAACTATAATATATAATTGAAAAGATCAACAACTTTTTTTCTTAAGAAAAAGGGACGTGAAAGCTTAAAGCGTCCGCTCAAGTTGGCTCCACAAGAAATGTAGAGCGCTTCGAGTTCATTTTTAAGTCCATATATAAGATACATCACAATGTGCTGTATCTAAAACTAGAAAGCAGCTTCTACAGAAAATCCAAGACTTTTAGAACTTCTAGGTTACCGATAACAGCGATTACGTACAAGGCCAAGTCATCGAATCGATCAGTTGCATTGATTAGCATTATCGACAAGAAAGAAAAAAAAAAGATATAAATTACAAAACATTGGGAGAGAAAGAGACATAAATTATACAAAATCATAAAAACGTCCAGATTCCACTAACCCCAGGCAAAGTTTTCTTGTTATGGCAAGCATTGATCGCCTTATCCGCCTCCTGCCTCGAAGGACATATCACAAAACAGCAACCTGAAAATGTAGTAACCAAAACAAGCCCAAATCACAACAATATTAGGGATCAGCACATCAATTCACAATGTTTATCGGTTAAAGACCTCTCAAAATCAATCGAACCACAAACAAGCAACACACACAATCAAAACAGAGAGAATGCTAGTGTAAATGTAAACTAAGAAAAATAAGAACGAGAGATGCTGAAGTTGAAATCAAAGAGAAAAACCTCTAGAGGCGCGAGTGGTTTTGTCTCTTATGATGTTGACCTCGTCCACAAGTGCAAACTCTTGGAACATTGCGAGAAGTTGAGCTTCGGTCATATGCTTCGGCACTTGACCAACAAAGAGTTTGACGCTGTCTTCCTCCTCCTGACTACTCCCCTTTCTCTCTCCTCCTCCACTCCCCTCCGCCATTAATGCCGGTTTCAAGCTTTCTCTCTCTGTCTCTGTGTCTGTCTCTCTCTAGTTTTCGCCGTCGCTTCTCTCTCTGATATTGGATTTTCCTTCTGAAAGTCTTCGCAGAGAAAAAAATGAGTGCTTCTGATGCTAAAATTAGATCTCTTCAATAAATTACACTAATTAAAATGACTGTAAATTACCCCTGGATTTTCTACTTATTACCAAATTGCCATTACAGCTGTTTTTACTCTCGCGCTCCTTTGTTCTTCTGTTTGCAGCGAAAGTTGGTGTACTTATTTATGTGAATGGTTAATTACATTTATACCCTTTGTCTTTTTAAAAAATAAGTTTATTTTCTCTAATCAAATTAATCGCATGTTTTTTGTTCAATAATTATGTTTAAAATTCAATTTCTTTTGGGTTTAAATGTCTTATTTAATTTGATTTTTGTTTTTTTAATATGGGATTAATTAATTTCGATTTGGTTGATATATATTTTTATCGAATAAATTTTTAAGTTTAGTTAATTTTTAAAGTTCGATTAAAATTTTCGATAATCAAAATAAAACAACGCTCAATTCAAGTGACCAAACTGAAGTATTTTCGGAGATGAAATTGGGATTCTTAGTATGGATGAAAATAAACCAAGCTTCGTCTATAGTACCAAATTGAAATTTCAACCAATACGAACATAGTTCAATTGAAAGACACGGGTAAAAACAACAATAAAATTAAGATTATTTATTTAAATTTAAAATATAATTAAAAGTTTATGGTAAATATTCTACGATGGCACAAAGTTCGAGATAAATATTGAATTTTTTGCCAAAAAAATGAATAAAATTAGTTGGTTGGCCAACTTTGTAAAGGCGTGGAAGCAAATGAATGGGTTCTTGTACCATTTTGCAGGTAGGGGTAAAATAGTAATTTCGAAATAGAGTGGCATGGTTGTAATTAAATTGAAAAAGGAGGGTAAGGATAAAAGATGCCAGACTGTCCTGCCAACAAGGTTCCACGCTGCAGCCCAAACACGGAGAGACCAAGCTGTTTCTCGTGTGCCAAATTGCCTACTTGCACATTAAATAAAAATATTACCTCAATATATATTATTATTTATTATTATTATTATATTATCGACACTAAATTTTAAATAAATTCTCGTAGTTTGGTCTATTTTTCATTTTAATATATGGATTTTAAAATGTCTAAGTCTATGTAATTTTAATAAATATTAAAATTAATTTTTATGTTACATTTGGAAATAATAATCATAATAATTTTTTTTATTAAAAAATGAATCCATTATTGGACCAACTTGTTTATAAACAAAAACAATAAGATTACAATATAAAAATAAATAAATTTAAGCATTTTGGTATGCATTTAATATAAATATTACAACTTAATTTATAACTCAAAATAATAGAATAAAATTAGTTACTAAGTAATTAAAACACCTTATTTTTTACATATTGGTCAATTAAATTCTAAAAGAAAATTTTATTTAAATTATATAATTAAAATCCTAAATTTTTATTGGTAAATCAAATTAATGAAAACTATTAATTCACAAATTTCGTACATGAATAACATTTATTTTAATATAGGAATAATTACAAAGGATAGCGACTTTTCATTAAAATGAATAATTTTTATTAAATTGCTTGTGAATTTCTTAATTCATAGCTAGAATTTTAGGAGAAATTTGATTTTAATTGGGTAATTTAAATTGATTTTAAATGAAACCAAGTAAAAATAATTATAAATTGGTAATTGATAATTGATAATTCAAATTAGTTTATAACTTAAAACAATATAAAAATATTTGACTTTTTCATCTAAATTATTAAATATATATTTAAATGATTTTAACGAATTTAAAATCACTTCTAAATTAAATCATATTCATGATTGAATTCAACCATTTTCTGACAGATAATAGTGTTTTAGCGGTTGAATTTTATATGAAATAGTAATAAATTTCAATTTTACGAAGCATTAATTCACCACACTTATTGAATACTTATTTAAAATCATCATTGAGTTCAATACTTTACCTAACATGAGATGAAAATTTCCACACTAAGCTCGTGAGCTTATTATCCTAGGTCGGAACAAATTGATAGGATCCCTTTTTTTAGGTCTCCATGTGGAGCGAACAAAGAAAAGAGAAGGATAGGGTTTCTCTCATTTTTGGCATAGCGAGCTCCAACGGGAGGCCCGCACGATGGACTATTAGCTCAGTGGTAGAGCGCGCCACTGATAATTGCGTCGTTGTGCCTAGATTGTGAGGGCTCTCAGCCACATGAATAGTTCAATGTGCTCATCAGCGCCTGACCTTGAGATGTGGATCATCCAAAGGCACATTAGCATGACATGACTTAATCAATTTCTAAAAACAAAAACAAAATTTCGAAACTATTGGTAGAAAGGGAATAACAAGAGGAAAAAAAAGTAAATGATTATTAAAGAAATAATTGAGAAGAAGAGTGTAAGGGGAAATAAAATTATGGAGGAAAAGTTATAAATGGATAATAAAGGGGTACCTGTCATGATAGCTGTAGTCCAACTCCAAACCAAAACCAAAGCCAACTCCCTTTGAAGTCAATTAAATTGTAAATCAAGGAAGGACTGCCACTTCAATATGCCTCTAACCAATTAAGCCTTCAGGAAACTTATTTTACACTATAAACCAGATCACACCAATCATGGACAAATAAACAACTAAGTACCAATAATCTTAAGAATTCAAATCATATGGAATTCAATTGGGATGACTAGTTACATTTAATACCTGCATGTGGAAGCTTCATTTAGCTCGACTAGACTTGAGTTTGACCTCTAGAGGATGAAGGTGAAGCAAAAATCGAATGGACTTTTCTCACCTTCCTTCATGTCATAGCCCGACGTTGTCAGTGCAAGTTAAGTTAAGTATATAAACAACCTTCATAGAAGCCACGCCAATGATCGATGGGGTGATCGGGCAGCTAAGATCTCGACTGAGAAAGAAATGGCATGGAAATGGACTTCTCACAGGCTATGAATATGATTGTGGTTTGTGGACCCAATCTTGCAAAAAGTTATTAGGCCCCTGAAAAATATTATGGGTCAGCAACCTGATATTCGACAAAGCAACAGCACTTTTAAACCTCAAAAATGCATGTTTCTTTTCAGAGTTTGAAATGGTAATTTAGCTATCGAAAAACTTTATTATATAACCCCATCGTCTCCACTTCGTAGGAACTATGAGATCACTCCAAGGATGCCTTCGGTATCCAGGGGTCGCAGACCGATTATAGAACCCTGTTCAATAAATGAAACGCATTAACTGTCTGAAATTATTGGAATAGTAATGAAGAAAGAGTCTCGTTCGCGATTTGAGGGAAGCCAAAAACATAGAAAAAATTTATTATATGTCTGTACTGTTTCTAAAAAGAATAATGTGTGTATATATACACTTTTTTGAGCTATTGAAAGTGAGGGATTGGAAAAGCACATACTCACCCATTGTAAAGTGCCTCCACGAACCTATGATGAGAGGGAGCAACCAAAATGTTGAGCCAATCTACACGACATTGCTAGGAAAAAACAAGGACATTGGCAGTTTCGAAAGATATACAGTTTTAAAATGCGTCTACTTGGGAGAGGTTTTCCACACCTTATAAGGAATGCTTTGTTCCCTCTCCAACCGATGTGGGATCTCACAATCCACCCCCTTTGGGGGCCAACGTCCTTGCTGGTACACCTCCCGATGTCTAGCTCTAATACCATTTGTAACCGTCTAAACCATCGCTAGCAGATATTGTCCGTTGTGGACCATTACTTATCGTCGTCAACCTCATGGTTTTAGAACACGTCTACTAGGGAGAAGTTTTCCACACCCTTATAAAGAATGTTCCGCTCACCTCTCCAACTGATATGAGATCTCACACGAGTTGTATTTGCAACCTAAGTTTAAGGACATATGCATCAAGCTGGACAAAAATTAAGATCAGTAGTCGTTGGCTATAGGATCAACTTCTTCACTTTCTCTGTTCTGGAAAATTAAGAATCGTTCATATTGTTTCTACATATTCAGACTTACGAAAGGTTAACATCAGCAACTACCAAAAAACGACCAATTCGTTTTAATTCAGGAAATCCCTTATTCATTCCTTCCTGTTCTCCATTCATCATACATAGATTGATGGTAGCATGTACTAAGCATTACTATATAAATTCATCTCTCAAATAATATGTGAAAAAAAACTATAAAGCAGTAACACCACGAGATAATGCAAATGAAATGCCACACATCAAGAAATGATTACTGTGAATATGACAGTTACCAAAAAGAGAAAGAAGTTCATTATACAGTCCCACAGACCAACACATTCACCATGAGCGTAACTCTAAGGAAACAAAGCGGTAGCATCACATTCAATTCAGGGTCCACCAAAACCTAGCAACTTGCAAGAATGACACACATTTAATAAGAACCGAAAATTTAGAAGGAAAAGAGAGAGAGAGAGAACCTAAAGGGCGAGAAACGCAACGGAGAGGCCACTGGTTCAAAAATTACCCAACTCAATGCGCACCAAAAATCCTGAATACAATTCGAGAAACAAAAATCATTTCAAAATGTATCGGAATTCAACCAAACAGAAGCTGAGCTGAAAAACATAAGCAGAATTTTTCTCCTCAAGCAATCAGAAGAAAGATTCAATTGGAACAGTAATAATAAAAGATGAAGAAAGCGAGAGAACCTGCAATGGACGATATTCTTAGGAAGAAGATTCGTTGGCCATTTCCTTTTTTCGTTTCACCCGTTACAGAAATGGAAAGCTGCCCCCACGCTTCATTTATATAAGGATCGGGTGGCTTCTAAATTGACTCGGAAGTCGGATCTTAACCAATAATCTGGTGTATATGAGAACCGAACCGAACCGAACCGAACCGGCGTATGGTTTGATTAAAATTGGAATCCAAAATAAACTAGTTTAAGTTTAAAATATTAATGATATTTTTGAAAGTACATAAATATTTTTTAAACGTGAAATTAATAATTATATTCATATATTTTTTATTTTAATTTATTTTTTTAAATAAAATATTAATGATTTTCGTAAAAGTATTTTTTAAAATTTTTTTAAGCTTTTCCCTCTCCCTCGATCTCGGGGAGTCGCTGATAGGGTTTTTGGAGGGTCTGCCATTGTTGTTGCTTCTTCTTCGAGCTATACAGCGCTATGCCTCGGTGCGTTCTTCCCTATCCGTCTTCTTCTAAGAGTCTCATTATTTTATCACACATGTCTCTCGTTTTCTCTGTATAGTCAGTGAAGTGATCTTGTTCTATGGCTGCAGGTATTATTGTGACTATTGCGATACATATCTGACACATGATTCTGTAAGTCCTCTTCTTACATTCACATCACAATGCCATTTTTGGGGCTTTCTTCATTGATGCTGCAGTTCCTTCTCTTTTTTATGGGTAATGTTTTGCGGTTTATGATGTTTCATTTTTAAGCTCGAAGGAATTTGGAGGAATGTTTTGAATTGGTATGATTGTGGTTGGTGTTCGGATTGGATCAAATTATTTTTAGATCAAATCGACTGTTTGTAGATTGGTTTGTGTAGGCTTAGTGTAACGGCCCAGATCCATTGCTGACAGATATTGTCCTCTTCGGGCTTTCCCTCAAGGTTTAAAACGTGTCTAAAGGTTTCCATACCCTTAAGGGTGTTTTTGTTCTCCTCCCCAACCGATGTGGGACATCACAATCCATCCACCTTCAGGGCCCAGCGTCCTCGCTGGCACTCTTTCCTTTCTCCAATTGACGTGGGACCCCGCCAAATCCACCCCCTTCGGGGCCAGCGTCCTTACTGGCGACACTCTTTCCTTTCTCCAATCGATGTGGGACCCCACCAAATCTACCCTTTTAGGGAACAGCCTCCTCGCTGGCACGTAGTCTGGTGTCTGGCT